>NW_027133898.1:0-300000 GCF_037392515.1 Haliotis asinina
AATCACCACCATAACACCCTCTGTGTCTTAAAGCATGCAGATATAACCGTTAGAATCACCACCATAACACCCTCTGTGTCTTAAAGCATGCAGATATAACCGTTAGAATCACCACCATAACACCCTCTATGTCTTAAAGCATGCAGATATAACCGTTAGAATCACCATCATAACACCCTCTGTGTCTTAAAGCATGCAGATATAACCGTTAGAACCACCACCATAACACCCTCAGATATAACCGTTAGAACACCACATAACACCCTCTGTGTCTTAAAGCATGCAGATATAACCGTTAGAATCACCATCATAACACCCTCTATGTCTTAAAGCATGCAGATATAACCGTTAGAATCACCACCATAACACCCTCTATGTCTTAAAGCATGCAGATATAACCGTTAGAATCACCACCATAACACCCTCTGTGTCTTAAAGCATGCAGATATAACCGTTAGAATCACCATCATAACACCCTCTGTGTCTTAAAGCATGCAGATATAACCGTTAGAATCACCATCATAACACCCTCTGTGTCTTAAAGCATGCAGATATAACCGTTAGAACCACCACCATAACACCCTCTGTGTCTTAAAGCATGCAGATATAACCGTTAGAATCACCATCATAACACCCTCTATGTCTTAAAGCATGCAGATATAACCGTTAGAATCACCACCATAACACCCTCTATGTCTTAAAGCATGCAGATATAACCGTTAGAATCACCACCATAACACCCTCTGTGTCTTAAAGCATGCAGATATAACCGTTAGAATCACCATCATAACACCCTCTGTGTCTTAAAGCATGCAGATATAACCGTTAGAATCACCATCATAACACCCTCTGTGTCTTAAAGCATGCAGATATAACCGTTAGAACCACCACCATAACACCCTCTGTGTCTTAAAGCATGCAGATATAACCGTTAGAATCACCATCATAACACCCTCTATGTCTTAAAGCATGCAGATATAACCGTTAGAATCACCATCATAACACCCTCTATGTCTTAAAGCATGCAGATATAACCGTTAGAACCACCACCATAACACCCTCTGTGTCTTAAAGCATGCAGATATAACCGTTAGAATCACCACCATAACACCCTCTGTGTCTTAAAGCATGCAGATATAACCGTTAGAATCACCATCATAACACCCTCTGTGTCTTAAAGCATGCAGATATAACCGTTAGAATCACCATCATAACACCCTCTGTGTCTTAAAGCATGCAGATATAACCGTTAGAACCACCACCATAACACCCTCTGTGTCTTAAAGCATGCAGATATAACCGTTAGAATCACCATCATAACACCCTCTGTGTCTTAAAGCATGCAGATATAACCGTTAGAATCACCATCATAACACCCTCTATGTCTTAAAGCATGCAGATATAACCGTTAGAATCACCACCATAACACCCTCTGTGTCTTAAAGCATGCAGATATAACCGTTAGAATCACCACCATAACACCCTCTGTGTCTTAAAGCATGCAGATATAACCGTTAGAATCACCACCATAACACCCTCTATGTCTTAAAGCATGCAGATATAACCGTTAGAATCACCACCATAACACCCTCTGTGTCTTAAAGCATGCAGATATAACCGTTAGAACCACCACCATAACACCCTCTGTGTCTTAAAGCATGCAGATATAACCGTTAGAATCACCATCATAACACCCTCTGTGTCTTAAAGCATGCAGATATAACCGTTAGAATCACCATCATAACACCCTCTATGTCTTAAAGCATGCAGATATAACCGTTAGAATCACCACCATAACACCCTCTGTGTCTTAAAGCATGCAGATATAACCGTTAGAATCACCACCATAACACCCTCTGTGTCTTAAAGCATGCAGATATAACCGTTAGAATCACCACCATAACACCCTCTATGTCTTAAAGCATGCAGATATAACCGTTAGAATCACCACCATAACACCCTCTATGTCTTAAAGCATGCAGATATAACCGTTAGAATCACCACCATAACACCCTCTATGTCTTAAAGCATGCAGATATAACCGTTAGAATCACCATCATAACACCCTCTGTGTCTTAAAGCATGCAGATATAACCGTTAGAACCACCACCATAACACCCTCTGTGTCTTAAAGCATGCAGATATAACCGTTAGAATCACCACCATAACACCCTCTGTGTCTTAAAGCATGCAGATATAACCGTTAGAATCACCATCATAACACCCTCTGTGTCTTAAAGCATGCAGATATAACCGTTAGAATCACCATCATAACACCCTCTGTGTCTTAAAGCATGCAGATATAACCGTTAGAACCACCACCATAACACCCTCTGTGTCTTAAAGCATGCAGATATAACCGTTAGAATCACCACCATAACACCCTCTATGTCTTAAAGCATGCAGATATAACCGTTAGAATCACCATCATAACACCCTTAGATATAACCGTTAGAACCACCACCATAACACCCTCTGTGTCTTAAAGCATGCAGATATAACCGTTAGAATCACCACCATAACACCCTCTGTGTCTTAAAGCATGCAGATATAACCGTTAGAATCACCATCATAACACCCTCTATGTCTTAAAGCATGCAGATATAACCGTTAGAATCACCATCATAACACCCTCTGTGTCTTAAAGCATGCAGATATAACCGTTAGAACCACCACCATAACACCCTCTGTGTCTTAAAGCATGCAGATATAACCGTTAGAATCACCACCATAACACCCTCTGTGTCTTAAAGCATGCAGATATAACCGTTAGAATCACCACCATAACACCCTCTATGTCTTAAAGCATGCAGATATAACCGTTAGAATCACCATCATAACACCCTCTGTGTCTTAAAGCATGCAGATATAACCGTTAGAATCACCACCATAACACCCTCTGTGTCTTAAAGCATGCAGATATAACCGTTAGAATCACCATCATAACACCCTCTGTGTCTTAAAGCATGCAGATATAACCGTTAGAATCACCATCATAACACCCTCTGTGTCTTAAAGCATGCAGATATAACCGTTAGAATCACCATCATAACACCCTCTGTGTCTTAAAGCATGCAGATATAACCGTTAGAACCACCACCATAACACCCTCTGTGTCTTAAAGCATGCAGATATAACCGTTAGAATCACCACCATAACACCCTCTATGTCTTAAAGCATGCAGATATAACCGTTAGAATCACCATCATAACACCCTTATAAACCGTAGAACACCACATAACACCCTCTGTGTCTTAAAGCATGCAGATATAACCGTTAGAACCACCACCATAACACCCTCTGTGTCTTAAAGCATGCAGATATAACCGTTAGAATCACCATCATAACACCCTCTATGTCTTAAAGCATGCAGATATAACCGTTAGAATCACCATCATAACACCCTCTGTGTCTTAAAGCATGCAGATATAACCGTTAGAATCACCATCATAACACCCTCTGTGTCTTAAAGCATGCAGATATAACCGTTAGAACCACCACCATAACACCCTCTGTGTCTTAAAGCATGCAGATATAACCGTTAGAATCACCATCATAACACCCTCTATGTCTTAAAGCATGCAGATATAACCGTTAGAATCACCATCATAACACCCTCTGTGTCTTAAAGCATGCAGATATAACCGTTAGAATCACCATCATAACACCCTCTGTGTCTTAAAGCATGCAGATATAACCGTTAGAATCACCACCATAACACCCTCTGTGTCTTAAAGCATGCAGATATAACCGTTAGAATCACCATCATAACACCCTCTGTGTCTTAAAGCATGCAGATATAACCGTTAGAATCACCATCATAACACCCTCTATGTCTTAAAGCATGCAGATATAACCGTTAGAATCACCATCATAACACCCTCTGTGTCTTAAAGCATGCAGATATAACCGTTAGAACCACCACCATAACACCCTCTGTGTCTTAAAGCATGCAGATATAACCGTTAGAATCACCATCATAACACCCTCTGTGTCTTAAAGCATGCAGATATAACCGTTAGAACCACCACCATAACACCCTCTGTGTCTTAAAGCATGCAGATATAACCGTTAGAATCACCATCCATAACACCCTCTATGTCTTAAAGCATGCAGATATAACCGTTAGAATCACCATCATAACACCCTCTGTGTCTTAAAGCATGCAGATATAACCGTTAGAATCACCATCATAACACCCTCTATGTCTTAAAGCATGCAGATATAACCGTTAGAATCACCATCATAACACCCTCTATGTCTTAAAGCATGCAGATATAACCGTTAGAATCACCACCATAACACCCTCTGTGTCTTAAAGCATGCAGATATAACCGTTAGAATCACCACCATAACACCCTCTGTGTCTTAAAGCATGCAGATATAACCGTTAGAATCACCATCATAACACCCTCTATGTCTTAAAGCATGCAGATATAACCGTTAGAATCACCATCATAACACCCTCTGTGTCTTAAAGCATGCAGATATAACCGTTAGAACCACCACCATAACACCCTCTGTGTCTTAAAGCATGCAGATATAACCGTTAGAATCACCACCATAACACCCTCTGTGTCTTAAAGCATGCAGATATAACCGTTAGAATCACCACCATAACACCCTCTGTGTCTTAAAGCATGCAGATATAACCGTTAGAATCACCATCATAACACCCTCTGTGTCTTAAAGCATGCAGATATAACCGTTAGAATCACCATCATAACACCCTCTGTGTCTTAAAGCATGCAGATATAACCGTTAGAATCACCATCATAACACCCTCTGTGTCTTAAAGCATGCAGATATAACCGTTAGAATCACCACCATAACACCCTCTGTGTCTTAAAGCATGCAGATATAACCGTTAGAATCACCATCATAACACCCTCTATGTCTTAAAGCATGCAGATATAACCGTTAGAATCACCACCATAACACCCTCTGTGTCTTAAAGCATGCAGATATAACCGTTAGAATCACCATCATAACACCCTCTGTGTCTTAAAGCATGCAGATATAACCGTTAGAATCACCATCATAACACCCTCTGTGTCTTAAAGCATGCAGATATAACCGTTAGAATCACCATCATAACACCCTCTATGTCTTAAAGCATGCAGATATAACCGTTAGAATCACCACCATAACACCCTCTGTGTCTTAAAGCATGCAGATATAACCGTTAGAATCACCACCATAACACCCTCTGTGTCTTAAAGCATGCAGATATAACCGTTAGAATCACCACCATAACACCCTCTATGTCTTAAAGCATGCAGATATAACCGTTAGAATCACCATCATAACACCCTCTGTGTCTTAAAGCATGCAGATATAACCGTTAGAATCACCACCATAACACCCTCTGTGTCTTAAAGCATGCAGATATAACCGTTAGAATCACCACCATAACACCCTCTGTGTCTTAAAGCATGCAGATATAACCGTTAGAATCACCATCATAACACCCTCTGTGTCTTAAAGCATGCAGATATAACCGTTAGAATCACCATCATAACACCCTCTGTGTCTTAAAGCATGCAGATATAACCGTTAGAACCACCACCATAACACCCTCTGTGTCTTAAAGCATGCAGATATAACCGTTAGAATCACCATCATAACACCCTCTATGTCTTAAAGCATGCAGATATAACCGTTAGAATCACCATCATAACACCCTCTATGTCTTAAAGCATGCAGATATAACCGTTAGAACCACCACCATAACACCCTCTGTGTCTTAAAGCATGCAGATATAACCGTTAGAATCACCATCATAACACCCTCTATGTCTTAAAGCATGCAGATATAACCGTTAGAATCACCACCATAACACCCTCTGTGTCTTAAAGCATGCAGATATAACCGTTAGAATCACCATCATAACACCCTCTATGTCTTAAAGCATGCAGATATAACCGTTAGAATCACCACCATAACACCCTCTGTGTCTTAAAGCATGCAGATATAACCGTTAGAATCACCATCATAACACCCTCTATGTCTTAAAGCATGCAGATATAACCGTTAGAACCACCACCATAACACCCTCTGTGTCTTAAAGCATGCAGATATAACCGTTAGAATCACCATCATAACACCCTCTATGTCTTAAAGCATGCAGATATAACCGTTAGAATCACCACCATAACACCCTCTGTGTCTTAAAGCATGCAGATATAACCGTTAGAATCACCACCATAACACCCTCTGTGTCTTAAAGCATGCAGATATAACCGTTAGAATCACCACCATAACACCCTCTGTGTCTTAAAGCATGCAGATATAACCGTTAGAATCACCATCATAACACCCTCTATGTCTTAAAGCATGCAGATATAACCGTTAGAATCACCACCATAACACCCTCTGTGTCTTAAAGCATGCAGATATAACCGTTAGAATCACCATCATAACACCCTCTATGTCTTAAAGCATGCAGATATAACCGTTAGAATCACCACCATAACACCCTCTATGTCTTAAAGCATGCAGATATAACCGTTAGAATCACCACCATAACACCCTCTAGTGTCTTAAAGCATGCAGATATAACCGTTAGAATCACCACCATAACACCCTCTGTGTCTTAAAGCATGCAGATATAACCGTTAGAATCACCATCATAACACCCTCTATGTCTTAAAGCATGCAGATATAACCGTTAGAATCACCACCATAACACCCTCTATGTCTTAAAGCATGCAGATATAACCGTTAGAATCACCACCATAACACCCTCTATGTCTTAAAGCATGCAGATATAACCGTTAGAATCACCATCATAACACCCTCTGTGTCTTAAAGCATGCAGATATAACCGTTAGAATCACCATCATAACACCCTCTATGTCTTAAAGCATGCAGATATAACCGTTAGAATCACCACCATAACACCCTCTATGTCTTAAAGCATGCAGATATAACCGTTAGAATCACCACCATAACACCCTCTGTGTCTTAAAGCATGCAGATATAACCGTTAGAATCACCATCATAACACCCTCTATGTCTTAAAGCATGCAGATATAACCGTTAGAATCACCATCATAACACCCTCTATGTCTTAAAGCATGCAGATATAACCGTTAGAATCACCACCATAACACCCTCTGTGTCTTAAAGCATGCAGATATAACCGTTAGAATCACCACCATAACACCCTCTGTGTCTTAAAGCATGCAGATATAACCGTTAGAATCACCATCATAACACCCTCTATGTCTTAAAGCATGCAGATATAACCGTTAGAATCACCATCATAACACCCTCTGTGTCTTAAAGCATGCAGATATAACCGTTAGAATCACCACCATAACACCCTCTGTGTCTTAAAGCATGCAGATATAACCGTTAGAATCACCACCATAACACCCTCTGTGTCTTAAAGCATGCAGATATAACCGTTAGAATCACCATCATAACACCCTCTGTGTCTTAAAGCATGCAGATATAACCGTTAGAATCACCATCATAACACCCTCTGTGTCTTAAAGCATGCAGATATAACCGTTAGAATCACCACCATAACACCCTCTGTGTCTTAAAGCATGCAGATATAACCGTTAGAATCACCATCATAACACCCTCTGTGTCTTAAAGCATGCAGATATAACCGTTAGAATCACCATCATAACACCCTCTATGTCTTAAAGCATGCAGATATAACCGTTAGAACCACCACCATAACACCCTCTGTGTCTTAAAGCATGCAGATATAACCGTTAGAATCACCATCATAACACCCTCTATGTCTTAAAGCATGCAGATATAACCGTTAGAATCACCATCATAACACCCTCTGTGTCTTAAAGCATGCAGATATAACCGTTAGAATCACCACCATAACACCCTCTGTGTCTTAAAGCATGCAGATATAACCGTTAGAATCACCACCATAACACCCTCTGTGTCTTAAAGCATGCAGATATAACCGTTAGAATCACCATCATAACACCCTCTATGTCTTAAAGCATGCAGATATAACCGTTAGAACCACCACCATAACACCCTCTGTGTCTTAAAGCATGCAGATATAACCGTTAGAATCACCATCATAACACCCTCTATGTCTTAAAGCATGCAGATATAACCGTTAGAATCACCACCATAACACCCTCTGTGTCTTAAAGCATGCAGATATAACCGTTAGAATCACCATCATAACACCCTCTGTGTCTTAAAGCATGCAGATATAACCGTTAGAATCACCACCATAACACCCTCTGTGTCTTAAAGCATGCAGATATAACCGTTAGAATCACCATCATAACACCCTCTATGTCTTAAAGCATGCAGATATAACCGTTAGAATCACCACCATAACACCCTCTATGTCTTAAAGCATGCAGATATAACCGTTAGAATCACCACCATAACACCCTCTGTGTCTTAAAGCATGCAGATATAACCGTTAGAATCACCATCATAACACCCTCTGTGTCTTAAAGCATGCAGATATAACCGTTAGAATCACCATCATAACACCCTCTATGTCTTAAAGCATGCAGATATAACCGTTAGAATCACCATCATAACACCCTCTGTGTCTTAAAGCATGCAGATATAACCGTTAGAATCACCACCATAACACCCTCTGTGTCTTAAAGCATGCAGATATAACCGTTAGAATCACCATCATAACACCCTCTGTGTCTTAAAGCATGCAGATATAACCGTTAGAATCACCATCATAACACCCTCTATGTCTTAAAGCATGCAGATATAACCGTTAGAATCACCACCATAACACCCTCTGTGTCTTAAAGCATGCAGATATAACCGTTAGAATCACCACCATAACACCCTCTGTGTCTTAAAGCATGCAGATATAACCGTTAGAATCACCATCATAACACCCTCTATGTCTTAAAGCATGCAGATATAACCGTTAGAATCACCACCATAACACCCTCTGTGTCTTAAAGCATGCAGATATAACCGTTAGAATCACCACCATAACACCCTCTGTGTCTTAAAGCATGCAGATATAACCGTTAGAATCACCATCATAACACCCTCTGTGTCTTAAAGCATGCAGATATAACCGTTAGAATCACCATCATAACACCCTCTGTGTCTTAAAGCATGCAGATATAACCGTTAGAATCACCATCATAACACCCTCTATGTCTTAAAGCATGCAGATATAACCGTTAGAATCACCACCATAACACCCTCTGTGTCTTAAAGCATGCAGATATAACCGTTAGAATCACCATCATAACACCCTCTGTGTCTTAAAGCATGCAGATATAACCGTTAGAATCACCATCATAACACCCTCTGTGTCTTAAAGCATGCAGATATAACCGTTAGAATCACCATCATAACACCCTCTGTGTCTTAAAGCATGCAGATATAACCGTTAGAACCACCACCATAACACCCTCTGTGTCTTAAAGCATGCAGATATAACCGTTAGAATCACCACCATAACACCCTCTGTGTCTTAAAGCATGCAGATACAACCGTTAGAATCACCACCATAACACCCTCTGGGTCTTAAAGCATGCAGATATAACCGTTAGAATCACCATCATAACACCCTCTGTGTCTTAAAGCATGCAGATATAACCGTTAGAATCACCATCATAACACCCTCTGTGTCTTAAAGCATGCAGATATAACCGTTAGAATCACCATCATAACACCCTCTGTGTCTTAAAGCATGCAGATATAACCGTTAGAACCACCACCATAACACCCTCTGTGTCTTAAAGCATGCAGATATAACCGTTAGAATCACCACCATAACACCCTCTGTGTCTTAAAGCATGCAGATATAACCGTTAGAATCACCATCATAACACCCTCTATGTCTTAAAGCATGCAGATATAACCGTTAGAATCACCATCATAACACCCTCTATGTCTTAAAGCATGCAGATATAACCGTTAGAATCACCACCAAAACACCCTCTGTGTCTTAAAGCATGCAGATATAACCGTTAGAATCACCACCATAACACCCTCTGTGTCTTAAAGCATGCAGATATAACCGTTAGAATCACCATCATAACACCCTCTATGTCTTAAAGCATGCAGATATAACCGTTAGAATCACCATCATAACACCCTCTGTGTCTTAAAGCATGCAGATATAACCGTTAGAACCACCACCATAACACCCTCTGTGTCTTAAAGCATGCAGATATAACCGTTAGAATCACCACCATAACACCCTCTGTGTCTTAAAGCATGCAGATACAACCGTTAGAATCACCACCATAACACCCTCTGGGTCTTAAAGCATGCAGATATAACCGTTAGAATCACCATCATAACACCCTCTGTGTCTTAAAGCATGCAGATATAACCGTTAGAATCACCATCATAACACCCTCTGTGTCTTAAAGCATGCAGATATAACCGTTAGAATCACCATCATAACACCCTCTGTGTCTTAAAGCATGCAGATATAACCGTTAGAACCACCACCATAACACCCTCTGTGTCTTAAAGCATGCAGATATAACCGTTAGAATCACCACCATAACACCCTCTATGTCTTAAAGCATGCAGATATAACCGTTAGAATCACCACCATAACACCCTCTATGTCTTAAAGCATGCAGATATAACCGTTAGAATCACCATCATAACACCCTCTATGTCTTAAAGCATGCAGATATAACCGTTAGAATCACCACCAAAACACCCTCTGTGTCTTAAAGCATGCAGATATAACCGTTAGAATCACCACCATAACACCCTCTGTGTCTTAAAGCATGCAGATATAACCGTTAGAATCACCATCATAACACCCTCTATGTCTTAAAGCATGCAGATATAACCGTTAGAATCACCATCATAACACCCTCTGTGTCTTAAAGCATGCAGATATAACCGTTAGAACCACCACCATAACACCCTCTGTGTCTTAAAGCATGCAGATATAACCGTTAGAATCACCACCATAACACCCTCTGTGTCTTAAAGCATGCAGATACAACCGTTAGAATCACCACCATAACACCCTCTGGGTCTTAAAGCATGCAGATATAACCGTTAGAATCACCATCATAACACCCTCTGTGTCTTAAAGCATGCAGATATAACCGTTAGAATCACCATCATAACACCCTCTGTGTCTTAAAGCATGCAGATATAACCGTTAGAATCACCATCATAACACCCTCTGTGTCTTAAAGCATGCAGATATAACCGTTAGAATCCACCACCATAACACCCTCTGTGTCTTAAAGCATGCAGATATAACCGTTAGAATCACCACCATAACACCCTCTGTGTCTTAAAGCATGCAGATATAACCGTTAGAATCACCATCATAACACCCTCTATGTCTTAAAGCATGCAGATATAACCGTTAGAATCACCATCATAACACCCTCTATGTCTTAAAGCATGCAGATATAACCGTTAGAATCACCACCAAAACACCCTCTGTGTCTTAAAGCATGCAGATATAACCGTTAGAATCACCACCATAACACCCTCTGTGTCTTAAAGCATGCAGATATAACCGTTAGAATCACCATCATAACACCCTCTATGTCTTAAAGCATGCAGATATAACCGTTAGAATCACCATCATAACACCCTCTGTGTCTTAAAGCATGCAGATATAACCGTTAGAACCACCACCATAACACCCTCTGTGTCTTAAAGCATGCAGATATAACCGTTAGAATCACCACCATAACACCCTCTGTGTCTTAAAGCATGCAGATACAACCGTTAGAATCACCACCATAACACCCTCTGGGTCTTAAAGCATGCAGATATAACCGTTAGAATCACCATCATAACACCCTCTGTGTCTTAAAGCATGCAGATATAACCGTTAGAATCACCATCATAACACCCTCTGTGTCTTAAAGCATGCAGATATAACCGTTAGAATCACCATCATAACACCCTCTGTGTCTTAAAGCATGCAGATATAACCGTTAGAACCACCACCATAACACCCTCTGTGTCTTAAAGCATGCAGATATAACCGTTAGAATCACCACCATAACACCCTCTATGTCTTAAAGCATGCAGATATAACCGTTAGAATCACCACCATAACACCCTCTATGTCTTAAAGCATGCAGATATAACCGTTAGAATCACCATCATAACACCCTCTGTGTCTTAAAGCATGCAGATATAACCGTTAGAATCACCATCATAACACCCTCTATGTCTTAAAGCATGCAGATATAACCGTTAGAATCACCATCATAACACCCTCTATGTCTTAAAGCATGCAGATATAACCGTTAGAATCACCACCATAACACCCTCTGTGTCTTAAAGCATGCAGATATAACCGTTAGAATCACCACCATAACACCCTCTGTGTCTTAAAGCATGCAGATATAACCGTTAGAATCACCACCATAACACCCTCTATGTCTTAAAGCATGCAGATATAACCGTTGGAATCACCATCATAACACCCTCTGTGTCTTAAAGCATGCAGATATAACCGTTGGAACCACCACCATAACACCCTCTGTGTCTTAAAGCATGCAGATATAACCGTTAGAATCACCACCATAACACCCTCTATGTCTTAAAGCATGCAGATATAACCGTTAGAGTCACCACCATAACACCCTCTGTGTCTTAAAGCATGCAGATATAACCGTTAGAATCACCACCATAACACCCTCTATGTCTTAAAGCATGCAGATATAACCGTTGGAATCACCATCATAACACCCTCTGTGTCTTAAAGCATGCAGATATAACCGTTAGAACCACCACCATAACAACCTCTGTGTCTTAAAGCATGCAGATATAACCGTTAGAATCACCACCATAACACCCTCTATGTCTTAAATCATGCAGATATAACCGTTGGAATCACCATCATAACACCCTCTGTGTCTTAAAGCATGCAGATATAACCGTTAGAACCACCACCATAACACCCTCTGTGTCTTAAAGCATGCAGATATAACCGTTAGAATCACCACCATAACACCCTCTGTGTCTTAAAGCATGCAGCTATAACCGTTAGAATCACCATCATAACACCCTCTGTGTCTTAAAGCATGCAGATATAACCGCTAGAATCACCATCATAACACCCTCTGTGTCTTAAAGCATGCAGATATAACCGTTAGAACCACCACCATAACACCCTCTGTGTCTTAAAGCATGCAGATATAACCGTTACAATCACCATCATAACACCCTCTATGTCTTAAAGCATGCAGATATAACCGTTAGAATCACCATCATAACACCCTCTATGTCTTAAAGCATGCAGATATAACCGTTAGAACCACCACCATAACACCCTCTGTGTCTTAAAGCATGCAGATATAACCGTTAGAATCACCATCATAACACCCTCTATGCCTTAAAGCATGCAGATATAACCGTTAGAATCACCATCATAACACCCTCTGTGTCTTAAAGCATGCAGATATAACCGATAGCATCACCATCATAACACCCTCTATGTCTTAAAGCATGCAGATATAACCGTTAGAACCACCACCATAACACCCTCTGTGTCTTAAAGCATGCAGATATAACCGTTAGAATCACCATCATAACACCCTCTATGTCTTAAAGCATGCAGATATAACCGTTAGAATCACCATCATAACACACTCTGTGTCTTAAAGCATGCAGATATAACCGTTAGAATCACCATCATAACACCCTCTATGTCTTAAAGCATGCAGATATAACCGTTAGAACCACCACCATAACACCCTCTGTGTCTTAAAGCATGCAGATATAACCGTTAGAATCACCATCATAACACCCTCTATGTCTTAAAGCATGCAGATATAACCGTTAGAACCACCACCATAACACCTTCTGTGTCTTAAAGCATGCAGATATAACCGTTAGAATCACCATCATAACACCCTCTATGTCTTAAAGCATGCAGATATAACCGTTAGAATCACCATCATAACACCCTCTATGTCTTAAAGCATGCAGATATAACCGTTAGAATCACCACCATAACACCCTCTGTGTCTTAAAGCATGCAGATATAACCGTTAGAATCACCACCATAACACCCTCTGTGTCTTAAAGCATGCAGATATAACCGTTAGAATCACCATCATAACACCCTCTATGTCTTAAAGCATGCAGATATAACCGTTAGAATCACCATCATAACACCCTCTATGTCTTAAAGCATGCAGATATAACCGTTAGAATCACCACCATAACACCCTCTATGTCTTAAAGCATGCAGATATAACCGTTAGAATCACCATCATAACACCCTCTGTGTCTTAAAGCATGCAGATATAACCGTTAGAATCACCATCATAACACCCTCTATGTCTTAAAGCATGCAGATATAACCGTTAGAATCACCATCATGACACCCTCTATGTCTTAAAGCATGCAGATATAACCGTTAGAATCACCATCATAACACCCTCTATGTCTTAAAGCATGCAGATATGACCGTTAGAATCACCATCATAACACCCTCTATGTCTTAAAGCATGCAGATATAACCGTTAGAATCACCATCATAACACCCTCTGTGTCTTAAAGCATGCAGATATAACCGATAGAATCACCATCATAACACCCTCTATGTCTTAAAGCATGCAGATATAACCGTTAGAACCACCACCATAACACCCTCTGTGTCTTAAAGCATGCAGATATAACCGTTAGAATCACCATCATAACACCCTCTATGTCTTAAAGCATGCAGATATAACCGTTAGAATCACCATCATAACACACTCTGTGTCTTAAAGCATGCAGATATAACCGTTAGAATCACCATCATAACACCCTCTATGTCTTAAAGCATGCAGATATAACCGTTAGAACCACCACCATAACACCCTCTGTGTCTTAAAGCATGCAGATATAACCGTTAGAATCACCATCATAACACCCTCTATGTCTTAAAGCATGCAGATATAACCGTTAGAACCACCACCATAACACCTTCTGTGTCTTAAAGCATGCAGATATAACCGTTAGAATCACCATCATAACACCCTCTATGTCTTAAAGCATGCAGATATAACCGTTAGAATCACCATCATAACACCCTCTATGTCTTAAAGCATGCAGATATAACCGTTAGAATCACCACCATAACACCCTCTGTGTCTTAAAGCATGCAGATATAACCGTTAGAATCACCACCATAACACCCTCTGTGTCTTAAAGCATGCAGCTATAACCGTTAGAATCACCATCATAACACCCTCTGTGTCTTAAAGCATGCAGATATAACCGTTAGAATCACCATCATAACACCCTCTGTGTCTTAAAGCATGCAGATATAACCGTTAGAACCACCACCATAACACCCTCTGTGTCTTAAAGCATGCAGATATAACCGTTACAATCACCATCATAACACCCTCTATGTCTTAAAGCATGCAGATATAACCGTTAGAATCACCATCATAACACCCTCTATGTCTTAAAGCATGCAGATATAACCGTTAGAACCACCACCATAACACCCTCTGTGTCTTAAAGCATGCAGATATAACCGTTAGAATCACCATCATAACACCCTCTATGCCTTAAAGCATGCAGATATAACCGTTAGAATCACCATCATAACACCCTCTGTGTCTTAAAGCATGCAGATATAACCGATAGAATCACCATCATAACACCCTCTATGTCTTAAAGCATGCAGATATAACCGTTAGAACCACCACCATAACACCCTCTGTGTCTTAAAGCATGCAGATATAACCGTTAGAATCACCATCATAACACCCTCTATGTCTTAAAGCATGCAGATATAACCGTTAGAATCACCATCATAACACACTCTGTGTCTTAAAGCATGCAGATATAACCGTTAGAATCACCATCATAACACCCTCTATGTCTTAAAGCATGCAGATATAACCGTTAGAACCACCACCATAACACCCTCTGTGTCTTAAAGCATGCAGATATAACCGTTAGAATCACCATCATAACACCCTCTATGTCTTAAAGCATGCAGATATAACCGTTAGAACCACCACCATAACACCTTCTGTGTCTTAAAGCATGCAGATATAACCGTTAGAATCACCATCATAACACCCTCTATGTCTTAAAGCATGCAGATATAACCGTTAGAATCACCATCATAACACCCTCTATGTCTTAAAGCATGCAGATATAACCGTTAGAATCACCACCATAACACCCTCTGTGTCTTAAAGCATGCAGATATAACCGTTAGAATCACCACCATAACACCCTCTGTGTCTTAAAGCATGCAGATATAACCGATAGAATCACCATCATAACACCCTCTATGTCTTAAAGCATGCAGATATAACCGTTAGAATCACCATCATAACACCCTCTATGTCTTAAAGCATGCAGATATAACCGTTAGAATCACCACCATAACACCCTCTATGTCTTAAAGCATGCAGATATAACCGTTAGAATCACCATCATAACACCCTCTGTGTCTTAAAGCATGCAGATATAACCGTTAGAATCACCATCATAACACCCTCTATGTCTTAAAGCATGCAGATATAACCGTTAGAATCACCATCATGACACCCTCTATGTCTTAAAGCATGCAGATATAACCGTTAGAATCACCATCATAACACCCTCTATGTCTTAAAGCATGCAGATATGACCGTTAGAATCACCATCATAACACCCTCTATGTCTTAAAGCATGCAGATATAACCGTTAGAATCACCATCATAACACCCTCTGTGTCTTAAAGCATGCAGATATAACCGATAGAATCACCATCATAACACCCTCTATGTCTTAAAGCATGCAGATATAACCGTTAGAACCACCACCATAACACCCTCTGTGTCTTAAAGCATGCAGATATAACCGTTAGAATCACCATCATAACACCCTCTATGTCTTAAAGCATGCAGATATAACCGTTAGAATCACCATCATAACACACTCTGTGTCTTAAAGCATGCAGATATAACCGTTAGAATCACCATCATAACACCCTCTATGTCTTAAAGCATGCAGATATAACCGTTAGAACCACCACCATAACACCCTCTGTGTCTTAAAGCATGCAGATATAACCGTTAGAATCACCATCATAACACCCTCTATGTCTTAAAGCATGCAGATATAACCGTTAGAACCACCACCATAACACCTTCTGTGTCTTAAAGCATGCAGATATAACCGTTAGAATCACCATCATAACACCCTCTATGTCTTAAAGCATGCAGATATAACCGTTAGAATCACCATCATAACACCCTCTATGTCTTAAAGCATGCAGATATAACCGTTAGAATCACCACCATAACACCCTCTGTGTCTTAAAGCATGCAGATATAACCGTTAGAATCACCACCATAACACCCTCTGTGTCTTAAAGCATGCAGATATAACCGTTAGAATCACCATCATAACACCCTCTATGTCTTAAAGCATGCAGATATAACCGTTAGAATCACCATCATAACACCCTCTATGTCTTAAAGCATGCAGATATAACCGTTAGAATCACCACCATAACACCCTCTATGTCTTAAAGCATGCAGATATAACCGTTAGAATCACCATCATAACACCCTCTGTGTCTTAAAGCATGCAGATATAACCGTTAGAATCACCATCATAACACCCTCTATGTCTTAAAGCATGCAGATATAACCGTTAGAATCACCATCATGACACCCTCTATGTCTTAAAGCATGCAGATATAACCGTTAGAATCACCATCACAACACCCTCTATGTCTTAAAGCATGCAGATATGACCGTTAGAATCACCATCATAACACCCTCTATGTCTTAAAGCATGCAGATATAACCGTTAGAATCACCATCATAACACCCTCTATGTCTTAAAGCATGCAGATATAACCGTTGGAACCACCACCATAACACCCTCTGTGACTTAAAGCATGCAGATATAACCGTTAGAATCACCACCATAACACCCTCTGTGTCTTAAAGCATGCAGATATAACCGTTAGAATCACCATCATAACACCCTCTATGTCTTAAAGCATGCAGATATAACCGTTAGAATCACCACCATAACACCCTCTATGTCTTAAAGCATGCAGATATAACCGTTAGAATCACCACCATAACACCCTCTATGTCTTAAAGCATGCAGATATAACCGTTAGAATCACCATCATAACACCCTCTGTGTCTTAAAGCATGCAGATATAACCGTTAGAATCACCATCATAACACCCTCTATGTCTTAAAGCATGCAGATATAACCGTTAGAATCACCATCATAACACCCTCTATGTCTTAAAGCATGCAGATATAACCGTTAGAATCACCACCATAACACCCTCTGTGTCTTAAAGCATGCAGATATAACCGTTAGAACCACCACCATCACACCCTCTGTGTCTTAAAGCATGCAGATATAACCGTTAGAATCACCACCATAACACCCTCTATGTCTTAAAGCATGCAGATATAACCGTTAGAATCACCACCATAACACCCTCTGTGTCTTAAAGCATGCAGATATAACCGTTAGAATCACCACCATAACACCCTCTATGTCTTAAAGCATGCAGATATAACCGTTGGAATCACCATCATAACACCCTCTGTGTCTTAAAGCATGCAGATATAACCGTTAGAACCACCACGATAACACCCTCTGTGTCTTAAAGCATGCAGATATAACCGTTAGAATCACCACCATAACACCCTCTATGTCTTAAAGCATGCAGATATAACCGTTGGAATCACCATCATAACACCCTCTGTGTCTTAAAGCATGCAGATATAACCGTTAGAACCACCACCATAACACCCTCTGTGTCTTAAAGCATGCAGATATAACCGTTAGAATCACCACCATAACACCCTCTGTGTCTTAAAGCATGCAGCTATAACCGTTAGAATCACCATCATAACACCCTCTGTGTCTTAAAGCATGCAGATATAACCGTTAGAATCACCATCATAACACCCTCTGTGTCTTAAAGCATGCAGATATAACCGTTAGAACCACCACCATAACACCCTCTGTGTCTTAAAGCATGCAGATATAACCGTTACAATCACCATCATAACACCCTCTATGTCTTAAAGCATGCAGATATAACCGTTAGAATCACCATCATAACACCCTCTATGTCTTAAAGCATGCAGATATAACCGTTAGAACCACCACCATAACACCCTCTGTGTCTTAAAGCATGCAGATATAACCGTTAGAATCACCATCATAACACCCTCTCTGTCTTAAAGCATGCAGATATAACCGTTAGAATCACCATCATAACACCCTCTGTGTCTTAAAGCATGCAGATATAACCGTTAGAATCACCATCATAACACCCTCTATGTCTTAAAGCATGCAGATATAACCGTTAGAACCACCACCATAACACCCTCTGTGTCTTAAAGCATGCAGATATAACCGTTAGAATCACCATCATAACACCCTCTATGTCTTAAAGCATGCAGATATAACCGTTAGAATCACCATCATAACACCCTCTATGTCTTAAAGCATGCAGATATAACCGTTAGAATCACCATCATAACACCCTCTGTGTCTTAAAGCATGCAGATATAACGGTTAGAATCACCATCATAACACCCTCTATGTCTTAAAGCATGCAGATATAACCGTTAGAACCACCACCATAACACCCTCTGTGTCTTAAAGCATGCAGATATAACCGTTAGAATCACCATCATAACACCCTCTATGTCTTAAAGCATGCAGATATAACCGTTAGAATCACCATCATAACACCCTGTATGTCTTAAAGCATGCAGATATAACCGTTAGAATCACCACCATAACACCCTCTGTGTCTTAAAGCATGCAGATATAACCGTTAGAATCACCACCATAACACCCTCTGTGTCTTAAAGCATGCAGATATAACCGTTAGAATCACCACCATAACACCCTCTATGTCTTAAAGCATGCAGATATAACCGTTAGAACCACCACCATAACACCCTCTGTGTCTTAAAGCATGCAGATATAACCGTTAGAACCACCACCATAACACCCTCTGTGTCTTAAAGCATGCAGATATAACCGTTAGAATCACCATCATAACACCCTCTATGTCTTAAAGCATGCAGATATAACCGTTAGAATCACCATCATAACACCCTGTATGTCTTAAAGCATGCAGATATAACCGTTAGAATCACCACCATAACACCCTCTGTGTCTTAAAGCATGCAGATATAACCGTTAGAATCACCACCATAACACCCTCTGTGTCTTAAAGCATGCAGATATAACCGTTAGAATCACCACCATAACACCCTCTGTGTCTTAAAGCATGCAGATATAACCGTTAGAATCACCATCATAACACCCAGATATAACCGTTAGAACCACCACCATAACACCCTCTGTGTCTTAAAGCATGCAGATATAACCGTTAGAACCACCACCATAACACCCTCTGTGTCTTAAAGCATGCAGATATAACCGTTAGAATCACCATCATAACACCCTCTATGTCTTAAAGCATGCAGATATAACCGTTAGAATCACCATCATAACACCCTCTGTGTCTTAAAGCATGCAGATATAACCGTTAGAACCACCACCATAACACCCTCTGTGTCTTAAAGCATGCAGATATAACCGTTAGAATCACCACCATAACACCCTCTGTGTCTTAAAGCATGCAGATATAACCGTTAGAATCACCACCATAACACCCTCTATGTCTTAAAGCATGCAGATATAACCGTTAGAATCACCATCATAACACCCTCTGTGTCTTAAAGCATGCAGATATAACCGTTAGAACCACCACCATAACACCCTCTGTGTCTTAAAGCATGCAGATATAACCGTTAGAATCACCACCATAACACCCTCTGTGTCTTAAAGCATGCAGATATAACCGTTAGAATCACCATCATAACACCCTCTGTGTCTTAAAGCATGCAGATATAACCGTTAGAATCACCATCATAACACCCTCTGTGTCTTAAAGCATGCAGATATAACCGTTAGAACCACCACCATAACACCCTCTGTGTCTTAAAGCATGCAGATATAACCGTTAGAACCACCACCATAACACCCTCTGTGTCTTAAAGCATGCAGATATAACCGTTAGAATCACCATCATAACACCCTCTATGTCTTAAAGCATGCAGATATAACCGTTAGAATCACCATCATAACACCCTCTATGTCTTAAAGCATGCAGATATAACCGTTAGAATCACCATCATAACACCCTCTATGTCTTAAAGCATGCAGATATAACCGTTAGAATCACCACCATAACACCCTCTATGTCTTAAAGCATGCAGATATAACCGTTAGAATCACCATCATAACACCCTCTGTGTCTTAAAGCATGCAGATATAACCGTTAGAATCACCATCATAACACCCTCTATGTCTTAAAGCATGCAGATATAACCGTTAGAATCACCATCATAACACCCTCTATGTCTTAAAGCATGCAGATATAACCGTTAGAACCACCACCATAACACCCTCTGTGTCTTAAAGCATGCAGATATAACCGTTAGAATCACCATCATAACACCCTCTATGTCTTAAAGCATGCAGATATAACCGTTAGAACCACCACCATAACACCCTCTGTGTCTTAAAGCATGCAGATATAACCGTTAGAATCACCACCATAACACCCTCTATGTCTTAAAGCATGCAGATATAACCGTTAGAATCACCACCATAACACCCTCTGTGTCTTAAAGCATGCAGATATAACCGTTAGAATCACCATCATAACACCCTCTATGTCTTAAAGCATGCAGACATAACCGTTAGAATCACCATCATAACACCCTCTATGTCTTAAAGCATGCAGATATAACCGTTAGAATCACCACCATAACACCCTCTGTGTCTTAAAGCATGCAGATATAACCGTTAGAATCACCACCATAACACCCTCTGTGTCTTAAAGCATGCAGATATAACCGTTAGAATCACCATCATAACATGTCTTAAAGCATGCAGATATAACCGTTAGAATCACCATCATAACACCCTCTGTGTCTTAAAGCATGCAGATATAACCGTTAGAACCACCACCATAACACCCTCTGTGTCTTAAAGCATGCAGATATAACCGTTAGAATCACCACCATAACACCCTCTGTGTCTTAAAGCATGCAGATATAACCGTTAGAATCACCACCATAACACCCTCTGTGTCTTAAAGCATGCAGATATAACCGTTAGAATCACCATCATAACACCCTCTGTGTCTTAAAGCATGCAGATATAACCGTTAGAATCACCATCATAACACCCTCTGTGTCTTAAAGCATGCAGATATAACCGTTAGAATCACCATCATAACACCCTCTGTGTCTTAAAGCATGCAGATATAACCGTTAGAACCACCACCATAACACCCTCTGTGTCTTAAAGCATGCAGATATAACCGTTAGAACCACCACCATAACACCCTCTGTGTCTTAAAGCATGCAGATATAACCGTTAGAACCACCACCATAACACCCTCTGTGTCTTAAAGCATGCAGATATAACCGTTAGAATCACCATCATAACACCCTCTATGTCTTAAAGCATGCAGATATAACCGTTAGAATCACCATCATAACACCCTGTATGTCTTAAAGCATGCAGATATAACCGTTAGAATCACCACCATAACACCCTCTGTGTCTTAAAGCATGCAGATATAACCGTTAGAATCACCACCATAACACCCTCTGTGTCTTAAAGCATGCAGATATAACCGTTAGAATCACCACCATAACACCCTCTGTGTCTTAAAGCATGCAGATATAACCGTTAGAATCACCATCATAACACCCAGATATAACCGTTAGAACCACCACCATAACACCCTCTGTGTCTTAAAGCATGCAGATATAACCGTTAGAACCACCACCATAACACCCTCTGTGTCTTAAAGCATGCAGATATAACCGTTAGAATCACCATCATAACACCCTCTATGTCTTAAAGCATGCAGATATAACCGTTAGAATCACCATCATAACACCCTCTGTGTCTTAAAGCATGCAGATATAACCGTTAGAACCACCACCATAACACCCTCTGTGTCTTAAAGCATGCAGATATAACCGTTAGAATCACCACCATAACACCCTCTGTGTCTTAAAGCATGCAGATATAACCGTTAGAATCACCACCATAACACCCTCTATGTCTTAAAGCATGCAGATATAACCGTTAGAATCACCATCATAACACCCTCTGTGTCTTAAAGCATGCAGATATAACCGTTAGAACCACCACCATAACACCCTCTGTGTCTTAAAGCATGCAGATATAACCGTTAGAATCACCACCATAACACCCTCTGTGTCTTAAAGCATGCAGATATAACCGTTAGAATCACCATCATAACACCCTCTGTGTCTTAAAGCATGCAGATATAACCGTTAGAATCACCATCATAACACCCTCTGTGTCTTAAAGCATGCAGATATAACCGTTAGAAACACCACCATAACACCCTCTGTGTCTTAAAGCATGCAGATATAACCGTTAGAACCACCACCATAACACCCTCTGTGTCTTAAAGCATGCAGATATAACCGTTAGAATCACCATCATAACACCCTCTATGTCTTAAAGCATGCAGATATAACCGTTAGAATCACCATCATAACACCCTCTATGTCTTAAAGCATGCAGATATAACCGTTAGAATCACCATCATAACACCCTCTATGTCTTAAAGCATGCAGATATAACCGTTAGAATCACCACCATAACACCCTCTATGTCTTAAAGCATGCAGATATAACCGTTAGAATCACCATCATAACACCCTCTGTGTCTTAAAGCATGCAGATATAACCGTTAGAATCACCATCATAACACCCTCTATGTCTTAAAGCATGCAGATATAACCGTTAGAATCACCATCATAACACCCTCTATGTCTTAAAGCATGCAGATATAACCGTTAGAACCACCACCATAACACCCTCTGTGTCTTAAAGCATGCAGATATAACCGTTAGAATCACCATCATAACACCCTCTATGTCTTAAAGCATGCAGATATAACCGTTAGAACCACCACCATAACACCCTCTGTGTCTTAAAGCATGCAGATATAACCGTTAGAATCACCACCATAACACCCTCTATGTCTTAAAGCATGCAGATATAACCGTTAGAATCACCACCATAACACCCTCTGTGTCTTAAAGCATGCAGATATAACCGTTAGAATCACCATCATAACACCCTCTATGTCTTAAAGCATGCAGATATAACCGTTAGAATCACCATCATAACACCCTCTATGTCTTAAAGCATGCAGATATAACCGTTAGAATCACCACCATAACACCCTCTGTGTCTTAAAGCATGCAGATATAACCGTTAGAATCACCACCATAACACCCTCTGTGTCTTAAAGCATGCAGATATAACCGTTAGAATCACCATCATAACACCCTCTATGTCTTAAAGCATGCAGATATAACCGTTAGAATCACCATCATAACACCCTCTGTGTCTTAAAGCATGCAGATATAACCGTTAGAACCACCACCATAACACCCTCTGTGTCTTAAAGCATGCAGATATAACCGTTAGAATCACCACCATAACACCCTCTGTGTCTTAAAGCATGCAGATATAACCGTTAGAATCACCACCATAACACCCTCTGTGTCTTAAAGCATGCAGATATAACCGTTAGAA
This sequence comes from Haliotis asinina, assembly GCF_037392515.1. Classification (NCBI taxonomy): domain Eukaryota; kingdom Metazoa; phylum Mollusca; class Gastropoda; order Lepetellida; family Haliotidae; genus Haliotis; species Haliotis asinina. Next base: position 24,600 of record NW_027133898.1, read on the forward strand.
TCACCATCATAACACCCTCTGTGTCTTAAAGCATGCAGATATAACCGTTAGAATCACCATCATAACACCCTCTGTGTCTTAAAGCATGCAGATATAACCGTTAGAATCACCATCATAACACCCTCTGTGTCTTAAAGCATGCAGATATAACCGTTAGAACCACCACCATAACACCCTCTGTGTCTTAAAGCATGCAGATATAACCGTTAGAATCACCACCATAACACCCTCTATGTCTTAAAGCATGCAGATATAACCGTTAGAATCACCACCATAACACCCTCTATGTCTTAAAGCATGCAGATATAACCGTTAGAATCACCATCATAACACCCTCTGTGTCTTAAAGCATGCAGATATAACCGTTAGAATCACCATCATAACACCCTCTATGTCTTAAAGCATGCAGATATAACCGTTAGAATCACCATCATAACACCCTCTATGTCTTAAAGCATGCAGATATAACCGTTAGAATCACCACCATAACACCCTCTGTGTCTCAAAGCATGCAGATATAACCGTTAGAATCACCACCATAACACCCTCTGTGTCTTAAAGCATGCAGATATAACCGTTAGAATCACCACCATAACACCCTCTATGTCTTAAAGCATGCAGATATAACCGTTGGAGTCACCATCATAACACCCTCTGTGTCTTAAAGCATGCAGATATAACCGTTAGAACCACCACCATAACACCCTCTGTGTCTTAAAGCATGCAGATATAACCGTTAGAATCACCACCATAACACCCTCTGTGTCTTAAAGCGTGCAGCTATAACCGTTAGAATCACCATCATAACACCCTCTGTGTCTTAAAGCATGCAGATATAACCGTTAGAATCACCATCATAACACCCTCTGTGTCTTAAAGCATGCAGATATAACCGTTAGAACCACCACCATAACACCCTCTGTGTCTTAAAGCATGCAGATATAACCGTTACAATCACCATCATAACACCCTCTATGTCTTAAAGCATGCAGATATAACCGTTAGAATCACCATCATAACACCCTCTATGTCTTAAAGCATGCAGATATAACCGTTAGAACCACCACCATAACACCCTCTGTGTCTTAAAGCATGCAGATATAACCGTTAGAATCACCATCATAACACCCTCTATGTCTTAAAGCATGCAGATATAACCGTTAGAACCACCACCATAACACCCTCTGTGTCTTAAAGCATGCAGATATAACCGTTAGAATCACCATCATAACACCCTCTATGTCTTAAAGCATGCAGATATAACCGTTAGAACCACCACCATAACACCCTCTGTGTCTTAAAGCATGCAGATATAACCGTTAGAATCACCATCATAACACCCTCTATGTCTTAAAGCATGCAGATATAACCGTTAGAATCACCACCATAACACCCTCTATGTCTTAAAGCATGCAGATATAACCGTTAGAATCACCACCATAACACCCTCTGTGTCTTAAAGCATGCAGATATAACCGTTAGAATCACCACCATAACACCCTCTGTGTCTTAAAGCATGCAGATATAACCGTTAGAATCACCATCATAACACCCTCTATGTCTTAAAGCATGCAGATATAACCGTTAGAACCACCACCATAACACCCTCTGTGTCTTAAAGCATGCAGATATAACCGTTAGAATCACCATCATAACACCCTCTATGTCTTAAAGCATGCAGATATAACCGTTAGAATCACCACCATAACACCCTCTATGTCTTAAAGCATGCAGATATAACCGTTAGAATCACCACCATAACACCCTCTGTGTCTTAAAGCATGCAGATATAACCGTTAGAATCACCACCATAACACCCTCTGTGTCTTAAAGCATGCAGATATAACCGTTAGAATCACCATCATAACACCCTCTATGTCTTAAAGCATGCAGATATAACCGTTAGAATCACCACCATAACACCCTCTATGTCTTAAAGCATGCAGATATAACCGTTAGAATCACCACCATAACACCCTCTATGTCTTAAAGCATGCAGATATAACCGTTAGAATCACCATCATAACACCCTCTGTGTCTTAAAGCATGCAGATATAACCGCTAGAATCACCATCATAACACCCTCTATGTCTTAAAGCATGCAGATATAACCGTTAGAATCACCATCATAACACCCTCTATGTCTTAAAGCATGCAGATATAACCGTTAGAATCACCACCATAACACCCTCTGTGTCTTAATGCATGCAGATATAACCGTTAGAATCACCATCATAACACCCTCTATGTCTTAAAGCATGCAGATATAACCGTTAGAATCACCATCATAACACCCTCTATGTCTTAAAGCATGCAGATATAACCGTTAGAATCACCACCATAACACCCTCTGTGTCTTAAAGCATGCAGATAAAACCGTTAGAATCACCACCATAACACCCTCTGTGTCTTAAAGCATGCAGATATAACCGTTAGAATCACCACCATAACACCCTCTATGTCTTAAAGCATGCAGATATAACCGTTGGAATCACCATCATAACACCCTCTGTGTCTTAAAGCATGCAGATATAACCGTTAGAACCACCACCATAACACCCTCTGTGTCTTAAAGCATGCAGATATAACCGTTAGAATCACCACCATAACACCCTCTGTGTCTTAAAGCATGCAGATATAACCGTTAGAATCACCATCATAACACCCTCTGTGTCTTACAGTATGCAGATATAACCGTTAGAATCACCATCATAACACCCTCTGTGTCTTAAAGCATGCAGATATATCCGTTAGAACCACCACCATAACACCCTCTGTGTCTTAAAGCATGCAGATATAACCGTTACAATCACCATCATAACACCCTCTATGTCTTAAAGCATGCAGATATAACCGTTAGAATCACCATCATAACACCCTCTATGTCTTAAAGCATGCAGATATAACCGTTAGAACCACCACCATAACACCCTCTGTGTCTTAAAGCATGCAGATATAACCGTTAGAATCACCATCATAACACCCTCTATGTCTTAAAGCATGCAGATATAACCGTTAGAATCACCATCATAACACCCTCTGTGTCTTAAAGCATGCAGATATAACCGTTAGAATCACCATCATAACACCCTCTCTGTCTTAAAGCATGCAGATATAACCGTTAGAACCACCACCATAACACCCTCTGTGTCTTAAAGCATGCAGATATAACCGTTAGAATCACCATCATAACACCCTCTATGTCTTAAAGCATGCAGATATAACCGTTAGAACCACCACCATAACACCCTCTGTGTCTTAAAGCATGCAGATATAACCGTTAGAATCACCATCATAACACCCTCTATGTCTTAAAGCATGCAGATATAACCGTTAGAATCACCATCATAACACCCTCTATGTCTTAAAGCATGCAGATATAACCGTTAGAATCACCACCATAACACCCTCTGTGTCTTAAAGCATGCAGATATAACCGTTAGAATCACCACCATAACACCCTCTGTGTCTTAAAGCATGCAGATATAACCGTTAGAATCACCATCATAACACCCTCTATGTCTTAAAGCATGCAGATATAACCGTTAGAATCACCACCATAACACCCTCTATGTCTTAAAGCATGCAGATATAACCGTTAGAATCACCACCATAGCACCCTCTATGTCTTAAAGCATGCAGATATAACCGTTAGAATCACCATCATAACACCCTCTGTGTCTTAAAGCATGCAGATATAACCGTTAGAATCACCATCATAACACCCTCTATGTCTTAAAGCATGCAGATATAACCGTTAGAATCACCATCATAACACCCTCTATGTCTTAAAGCATGCAGATACAACCGTTAGAATCACCACCATAACACCCTCTGTGTCTTAAAGCATGCAGATATAACCGTTAGAACCACCATCATAACACCCTCTGTGTCTTAAAGCATGCAGATATAACCGTTAGAATCACCATCATAACACCCTCTATGTCTTAAAGCATGCAGATATAACCGTTAGAACCACCACCATAACACCCTCTGTGTCTTAAAGCATGCAGATATAACCGTTAGAATCACCACCATAACACCCTCTGTGTCTTAAAGCATGCAGATATAACCGTTAGAATCACCATCATAGCACCCTCTATGTCTTAAAGCATGCAGATATAACCGTTAGAATCACCACCATAACACCCTCTATGTCTTAAAGCATGCAGATATAACCGTTAGAATCACCACCATAACACCCTCTATGTCTTAAAGCATGCAGATATAACCGTTAGAATCACCATCATAACACCCTCTGTGTCTTAAAGCATGCAGATATAACCGTTAGAATCACCATCATAACACCCTCTATGTCTTAAAGCATGCAGATATAACCGTTAGAATCACCATCATAACACCCTCTATGTCTTAAAGCATGCAGATATAACCGTTAGAATCACCACCAAAACACCCTCTGTGTCTTAAAGCATGCAGATATAACCGTTAGAATCACCACCATAACACCCTCTGTGTCTTAAAGCATGCAGATATAACCGTTAGAATCACCATCATAACACCCTCTATGTCTTAAAGCATGCAGATATAACCGTTAGAATCACCATCATAACACCCTCTGTGTCTTAAAGCATGCAGATATAACCGTTAGAACCACCACCATAACACCCTCTGTGTCTTAAAGCATGCAGATATAACCGTTAGAATCACCACCATAACACCCTCTGTGTCTTAAAGCATGCAGATACAACCGTTAGAATCACCACCATAACACCCTCTGTGTCTTAAAGCATGCAGATATAACCGTTAGAATCACCATCATAACACCCTCTGTGTCTTAAAGCATGCAGATATAACCGTTAGAATCACCATCATAACACCCTCTGTGTCTTAAAGCATGCAGATATAACCGTTAGAATCACCATCATAACACCCTCTGTGTCTTAAAGCATGCAGATATAACCGTTAGAACCACCACCATAACACCCTCTGTGTCTTAAAGCATGCAGATATAACCGTTAGAATCACCACCATAACACCCTCTGTGTCTTAAAGCATGCAGATATAACCGTTAGAATCACCATCATAACACCCTCTATGTCTTAAAGCATGCAGATATAACCGTTAGAATCACCATCATAACACCCTCTATGTCTTAAAGCATGCAGATATAACCGTTAGAATCACCACCAAAACACCCTCTGTGTCTTAAAGCATGCAGATATAACCGTTAGAATCACCACCATAACACCCTCTGTGTCTTAAAGCATGCAGATATAACCGTTAGAATCACCATCATAACACCCTCTATGTCTTAAAGCATGCAGATATAACCGTTAGAATCACCATCATAACACCCTCTGTGTCTTAAAGCATGCAGATATAACCGTTAGAACCACCACCATAACACCCTCTGTGTCTTAAAGCATGCAGATATAACCGTTAGAATCACCACCATAACACCCTCTGTGTCTTAAAGCATGCAGATACAACCGTTAGAATCACCACCATAACACCCTCTGGGTCTTAAAGCATGCAGATATAACCGTTAGAATCACCATCATAACACCCTCTGTGTCTTAAAGCATGCAGATATAACCGTTAGAATCACCATCATAACACCCTCTGTGTCTTAAAGCATGCAGATATAACCGTTAGAATCACCATCATAACACCCTCTGTGTCTTAAAGCATGCAGATATAACCGTTAGAACCACCACCATAACACCCTCTGTGTCTTAAAGCATGCAGATATAACCGTTAGAATCACCACCATAACACCCTCTATGTCTTAAAGCATGCAGATATAACCGTTAGAATCACCACCATAACACCCTCTATGTCTTAAAGCATGCAGATATAACCGTTAGAATCACCATCATAACACCCTCTGTGTCTTAAAGCATGCAGATATAACCGTTAGAATCACCATCATAACACCCTCTATGTCTTAAAGCATGCAGATATAACCGTTAGAATCACCATCATAACACCCTCTATGACTTAAAGCATGCAGATATAACCGTTAGAATCACCACCATAACACCCTCTGTGTCTTAAAGCATGCAGATATAACCGTTAGAATCACCACCATAACACCCTCTGTGTCTTAAAGCATGCAGATATAACCGTTAGAATCACCACCATAACACCCTCTATGTCTTAAAGCATGCAGATATAACCGTTGGAATCACCATCATAACACCCTCTGTGTCTTAAAGCATGCAGATATAACCGTTAGAACACCACCATAACACCCTCTGTGTCTTAAAGCATGCAGATATAACCGTTAGAATCACCACCATAACACCCTCTATGTCTTAAAGCATGCAGATATAACCGTTAGAGTCACCACCATAACACCCTCTGTGTCTTAAAGCATGCAGATATAACCGTTAGAATCACCACCATAACACCCTCTATGTCTTAAAGCATGCAGATATAACCGTTGGAATCACCATCATAACACCCTCTGTGTCTTAAAGCATGCAGATATAACCGTTAGAACCACCACCATAACAACCTCTGTGTCTTAAAGCATGCAGATATAACCGTTAGAATCACCACCATAACACCCTCTATGTCTTAAAGCATGCAGATATAACCGTTGGAATCACCATCATAACACCCTCTGTGTCTTAAAGCATGCAGATATAACCGTTAGAACCACCACCATAACACCCTCTGTGTCTTAAAGCATGCAGATATAACCGTTAGAATCACCACCATAACACCCTCTGTGTCTTAAAGCATGCAGCTATAACCGTTAGAATCACCATCATAACACCCTCTGTGTCTTAAAGCATGCAGATATAACCGTTAGAATCACCATCATAACACCCTCTGTGTCTTAAAGCATGCAGATATAACCGTTAGAACCACCACCATAACACCCTCTGTGTCTTAAAGCATGCAGATATAACCGTTACAATCACCATCATAACACCCTCTATGTCTTAAAGCATGCAGATATAACCGTTGAATCACCATCATAACACCCTCTATGTCTTAAAGCATGCAGATATAACCGTTAGAACCACCACCATAACACCCTCTGTGTCTTAAAGCATGCAGATATAACCGTTAGAATCACCATCATAACACCCTCTATGTCTTAAAGCATGCAGATACAACCGTTAGAATCACCATCATAACACCCTCTGTGTCTTAAAGCATGCAGATATAACCGATAGAATCACCATCATAACACCCTCTATGTCTTAAAGCATGCAGATATAACCGTTAGAACCACCACCATAACACCCTCTGTGTCTTAAAGCATGCAGATATAACCGTTAGAATCACCATCATAAAACCCTCTATGTCTTAAAGCATGCAGATATAACCGTTAGAATCACCATCATAACACACTCTGTGTCTTAAAGCATGCAGATATAACCGTTAGAATCACCATCATAACACCCTCTATGTCTTAAAGCATGCAGATATAACCGTTAGAACCACCACCATAACACCCTCTGTGTCTTAAAGCATGCAGATATAACCGTTAGAATCACCATCATAACACCCTCTATGTCTTAAAGCATGCAGATATAACCGTTAGAACCACCACCATAACACCTTCTGTGTCTTAAAGCATGCAGATATAACCGTCAGAATCACCATCATAACACCCTCTATGTCTTAAAGCATGCAGATATAACCGTTAGAATCACCATCATAACACCCTCTATGTCTTAAAGCATGCAGATATAACCGTTAGAATCACCACCATAACACCCTCTGTGTCTTAAAGCATGCAGATATAACCGTTAGAATCACCACCATAACACCCTCTGTGTCTTAAAGCATGCAGATATAACCGTTAGAATCACCATCATAACACCCTCTATGTCTTAAAGCATGCAGATATAACCGTTAGAATCACCATCATAACACCCTCTATGTCTTAAAGCATGCAGATATAACCGTTAGAATCACCATCATAACACCCTCTATGTCTTAAAGCATGCAGATATAACCGTTGGAACCACCACCATAACACCCTCTGTGTCTTAAAGCATGCAGATATAACCGTTAGAATCACCACCATAACACCCTCTGTGTCTTAAAGCATGCAGATATAACCGTTAGAATCACCATCATAACACCCTCTATGTCTTAAAGCATGCAGATGTAACCGTTAGAATCACCACCATAACACCCTCTATGTCTTAAAGCATGCAGATATAACCGTTAGAATCACCACCATAACACCCTCTATGTCTTAAAGCATGCAGATGTAACCGTTAGAATCACCACCATAACACCCTCTATGTCTTAAAGCATGCAGATATAACCGTTAGAATCACCACCATAACACCCTCTATGTCTTAAAGCATGCAGATATAACCGTTAGAATCACCATCATAACACCCTCTGTGTCTTAAAGCATGCAGATATAACCGTTAGAATCACCATCATAACACCCTCTATGTCTTAAAGCATGCAGATATAACCGTTAGAATCACCATCATAACACCCTCTATGTCTTAAAGCATGCAGATATAACCGTTAGAATCACCACCATAACACCCTCTGTGTCTTAAAGCATGCAGATATAACCGTTAGAACCACCACCATAACACCCTCTGTGTCTTAAAGCATGCAGATATAACCGTTAGAATCACCACCATAACACCCTCTATGTCTTAAAGCATGCAGATATAACCGTTAGAATCACCACCATAACACCCTCTGTGTCTTAAAGCATGCAGATATAACCGTTAGAATCACCACCATAACACCCTCTATGTCTTAAAGCATGCAGATATAACCGTTGGAATCACCATCATAACACCCTCTGTGTCTTAAAGCATGCAGATATAACCGTTAGAACCACCACGATAACACCCTCTGTGTCTTAAAGCATGCAGATATAACCGTTAGAATCACCACCATAACACCCTCTATGTCTTAAAGCATGCAGATATAACCGTTGGAATCAGCATCATAACACCCTCTGTGTCTTAAAGCATGCAGATACAACCGTTAGAATCACCATCATAACACCCTCTGTGTCTTAAAGCATGCAGATATAACCGTTAGAATCACCATCATAACACCCTCTATGTCTTAAAGCATGCAGATATAACCGTTAGAATCACCATCATAACACCCTCTCTGTCTTAAAGCATGCAGATATAACCTTTAGAATCACCATCATAACACCCTCTGTGTCTTAAAGCATGCAGATATAACCGTTAGAACCACCACCATAACACCCTCTGTGTCTTAAAGCATGCAGATATAACCGTTAGAATCACCACCATAACACCCTCTGTGTCTTAAAGCATGCAGCTATAACCGTTAGAATCACCATCATAACACCCTCTGTGTCTTAAAGCATGCAGATATAACCGTTAGAATCACCATCATAACACCCTCTGTGTCTTAAAGCATGCAGATATAACCGTTAGAACCACCACCATAACACCCTCTGTGTCTTAAAGCATGCAGATATAACCGTTACAATCACCATCATAACACCCTCTATGTCTTAAAGCATGCAGATATAACCGTTAGAATCACCATCATAACACCCTCTATGTCTTAAAGCATGCAGATATAACCGTTAGAACCACCACCATAACACCCTCTGTGTCTTAAAGCATGCAGATATAACCGTTAGAATCACCATCATAACACCCTCTCTGTCTTAAAGCATGCAGATATAACCGTTAGAATCACCATCATAACACCCTCTGTGTCTTAAAGCATGCAGATATAACCGTTAGAATCACCATCATAACACCCTCTATGTCTTAAAGCATGCAGATATAACCGTTAGAACCACCACCATAACACCCTCTGTGTCTTAAAGCATGCAGATATAACCGTTAGAATCACCATCATAACACCCTCTATGTCTTAAAGCATGCAGATATAACCGTTAGAATCACCATCATAACACCCTCTGTGTCTTAAAGCATGCAGATATAACCGTTAGAATCACCATCATAACACCCTCTATGTCTTAAAGCATGCAGATATAACCGTTAGAACCACCACCATAACACCCTCTGTGTCTTAAAGCATGCAGATATAACCGTTAGAATCACCATCATAACACCCTCTATGTCTTAAAGCATGCAGATATAACCGATAGAACCACCACCATAACACCTTCTGTGTCTTAAAGCATGAAGATATAACCGTTAGAATCACCATCATAACACCCTCTATGTCTTAAAGCATGCAGATATAACCGTTAGAATCACCATCATAACACCCTCTATGTCTTAAAGCATGCAGATATAACCGTTAGAATCACCACCATAACACCCTCTGTGTCTTAAAGCATGCAGATATAACCGTTAGAATCACCACCATAACACCCTCTGTGTCTTAAAGCATGCAGATATAACCGTTAGAATCACCATCATAACACCCTCTATGTCTTAAAGCATGCAGATATAACCGTTAGAATCACCACCATAACACCCTCTATGTCTTAAAGCATGCAGATATAACCGTTAGAATCACCACCATAACACCCTCTGTGTCTTAAAGCATGCAGATATAACCGTTAGAATCACCATCATAACACCCTCTGTGTCTTAAAGCATGCAGATATAACCGTTAGAATCACCATCATAACACCCTCTATGTCTTAAAGCATGCAGATATAACCGTTAGAATCACCATCATAACACCCTCTATGTCTTAAAGCATGCAGATACAACCGTTAGAATCACCACCATAACACCCTCTGTGTCTTAAAGCATGCAGATATAACCGTTAGAATCACCATCATAACACCCTCTGTGTCTTAAAGTATGCAGATATAACCGTTAGAATCACCATCATAACACCCTCTGTGTCTTAAAGCATGCAGATATAACCGTTAGAACCACCACCATAACACCCTCTGTGTCTTAAAGCATGCAGATATAACCGTTACAATCACCATCATAACACCCTCTATGTCTTAAAGCATGCAGATATAACCGTTAGAATCACCATCATAACACCCTCTATGTCTTAAAGCATGCAGATATAACCGTTAGAACCACCACCATAACACCCTCTGTGTCTTAAAGCATGCAGATATAACCGTTAGAATCACCATCATAACACCCTCTATGTCTTAAAGCATGCAGATATAACCGTTAGAATCACCATCATAACACCCTCTGTGTCTTAAAGCATGCAGATATAACCGTTAGAATCACCATCATAACACCCTCTATGTCTTAAAGCATGCAGATATAACCGTTAGAACCACCACCATAACACCCTCTGTGTCTTAAAGCATGCAGATATAACCGTTAGAATCACCATCATAACACCCTCTATGTCTTAAAGCATGCAGATATAACCGTTAGAACCACCACCATAACACCCTCTGTGTCTTAAAGCATGCAGATATAACCGTTAGAATCACCATCATAACACCCTCTATGTCTTAAAGCATGCAGATATAACCGTTAGAATCACCATCATAACACCCTCTATGTCTTAAAGCATGCAGATATAACCGTTAGAATCACCACCATAACTCCCTCTGTGTCTTAAAGCATGCAGATATAACCGTTAGAATCACCACCATAACACCCTCTGTGTCTTAAAGCATGCAGATATAACCGTTAGAATCACCACCATAACACCCTCTATGTCTTAAAGCATGCAGATATAACCGTTAGAATCACCATCATAACACCCTCTGTGTCTTAAAGCATGCAGATATAACCGTTAGAATCACCACCATAACACCCTCTGTGTCTTAAAGCATGCAGATATAACCGTTAGAATCACCATCATAACACCCTCTGTGTCTTAAAGCATGCAGATATAACCGTTAGAATCACCATCATAACACCCTCTGTGTCTTAAAGCATGCAGATATAACCGTTAGAACTACCACCATAACACCCTCTGTGTCTTAAAGCATGCAGATATAACCGTTGGAATCACCACCATAACACCCTCTCTGTCTTAAAGCATGCAGATAAAACCGTTAGAATCACCACCATAACACCCTCTATGTCTTAAAGCATGCAGATATAACCGTTAGAATCACCATCATAACACCCTCTGTGTCTTAAAGCATGCAGATATAACCGTTAGAATCACCATCATAACACCCTCTATGTCTTAAAGCATGCAGATATAACCGTTAGAATCACCATCATAACACCCTCTATGTCTTAAAGCATGCAGATATAACCGTTAGAATCACCACCATAACACCCTCTGTGTCTTAAAGCATGCAGATATAACCGTTAGAATCACCACCATAACACCCTCTGTGTCTTAAAGCATGCAGATATAACCGTTAGAATCACCACCATAACACCCTCTATGTCTTAAAGCATGCAGATATAACCGTTGGAATCACCATCATAACACCCTCTGTGTCTTAAAGCATGCAGATATAACCGTTAGAACCACCACCATAACACCCTCTGTGTCTTAAAGCATGCAGATATAACCGTTAGAATCACCACCATAACACCCTCTGTGTCTTAAAGCATGCAGATATAACCGTTAGAATCACCACCATAACACCCTCTGTGTCTTAAAGCATGCAGATATAACCGTTACAATCACCATCATAACACCCTCTATGTCTTAAAGCATGCAGATATAACCGTTAGAATCACCATCATAACACCCTCTATGTCTTAAAGCATGCAGATATAACCGTTAGAACCACCACCATAACACCCTCTGTGTCTTAAAGCATGCAGATATAACCGTTAGAATCACCATCATAACACCCTCTATGTCTTAAAGCATGCAGATATAACCGTTAGAATCACCATCATAACACCCTCTGTGTCTTAAAGCATGCAGATATAACCGTTAGAATCACCATCATAACACCCTCTATGTCTTAAAGCATGCAGATATAACCGTTAGAACCACCACCATAACACCCTCTGTGTCTTAAAGCATGCAGATATAACCGTTAGAATCACCATCATAACACCCTCTATGTCTTAAAGCATGCAGATATAACCGTTAGAACCACCACCATAACACCCTCTGTGTCTTAAAGCATGCAGATATAACCGTTAGAATCACCATCATAACACCCTCTGTGTCTTAAAGCATGCAGATATAACCGTTAGAATCACCATCATAACACCCTCTATGTCTTAAAGCATGCAGATATAACCGTTAGAACCACCACCATAACACCCTCTGTGTCTTAAAGCATGCAGATATAACCGTTGGAATCACCATCATAACACCCTCTGTGTCTTAAAGCATGCAGATATAACCGTTAGAATCACCATCATAACACCCTCTATGTCTTAAAGCATGCAGATATAACCGTTAGAACCACCACCATAACACCCTCTGTGTCTTAAAGCATGCAGATATAACCGTTAGAATCACCATCATAACACCCTCTGTGTCTTAAAGCATGCAGATATAACCGTTAGAATCACCATCATAACACCCTCTGTGTCTTAAAGCATGCAGATATAACCGTTAGAACCACCACCATAACACCCTCTGTGTCTTAAAGCATGCAGATATAACCGTTACAATCACCATCATAACACCCTCTATGTCTTAAAGCATGCAGATATAACCGTTAGAATCACCATCATAACACCCTCTATGTCTTAAAGCATGCAGATATAACCGTTAGAACCACCACCATAACACCCTCTGTGTCTTAAAGCATGCAGATATAACCGTTAGAATCACCATCATAACACCCTCTATGTCTTAAAGCATGCAGATATAACCGTTAGAATCACCATCATAACACCCTCTGTGTCTTAAAGCATGCAGATATAACCGTTAGAATCACCATCATAACACCCTCTATGTCTTAAAGCATGCAGATATAACCGTTAGAACCACCACCACAACACCCTCTGTGTCTTAAAGCATGCAGATATAACCGTTACAATCACCATCATAACACCCTCTATGTCTTAAAGCATGCAGATATAACCGTTAGAACCACCACCATAACACCCTCTGTGTCTTAAAGCATGCAGATATAACCGTTAGAATCACCATCATAACACCCTCTATGTCTTAAAGCATGCAGATATAACCGTTAGAATCACCACCATAACACCCTCTGTGTCTTAAAGCATGCAGATATAACCGTTAGAATCACCACCATAACACCCTCTATGTCTTAAAGCATGCAGATATAACCGCTAGAATCACCATCATAACACCCTCTGTGTCTTAAAGCATGCAGATATAACCGTTAGAATCACCATCATAACACCCTCTATGTCTTAAAGCATGCAGATATAACCGTTAGAATCACCATCATAACACCCTCTATGTCTTAAAGCATGCAGATATAACCGTTAGAATCACCACCATAACACCCTCTGTGTCTTAAAGCATGCAGATATAACCGTTAGAATCACCATCATAACACCCTCTATGTCTTAAAGCATGCAGATATAACCGTTAGAATCACCATCATAACACCCTCTGTGTCTTAAAGCATGCAGATATAACCGTTAGAATCACCACCATAACACCCTCTGTGTCTTAAAGCATGCAGATATAACCGTTAGAATCACCACCATAACACCCTCTGTGTCTTAAAGCATGCAGATATAACCGTTAGAATCACCATCATAACACCCTCTATGTCTTAAAGCATGCAGATATAACCGTTAGAATCACCATCATAACACCCTCTGTGTCTTAAAGCATGCAGATATAACCGTTAGAACCACCATCATAACACCCTCTATGTCTTAAAGCATGCAGACATAACCGTTAGAATCACCATCAAAACACCCTCTATGTCTTAAAGCATGCAGATATAACCGTTAGAATCACCATCATAACACCCTCTATGTCTTAAAGCATGCAGATATAACCGTTAGAATCACCACCATAACACCCTCTGTGTCTTAAAGCATGCAGATATAACCGTTAGAATCACCATCATAACACCCTCTATGTCTTAAAGCATGCAGATATAACCGTTAGAATCACCATCATAACACCCTCTGTGTCTTAAAGCATGCAGATATAACCGTTAGAATCACCACCATAACACCCTCTGTGTCTTAAAGCATGCAGATATAACCGTTAGAATCACCATCATAACACCCTCTGTGTCTTAAAGCATGCAGATATAACCGTTAGAATCACCATCATAACACCCTCTATGTCTTAAAGCATGCAGATATAACCGTTAGAATCACCATCATAACACCCTCTGTGTCTTAAAGCATGCAGATATAACCGTTAGAACCACCATCATAACACCCTCTATGTCTTAAAGCATGCAGATATAACCGTTAGAATCACCACCATAACACCCTCTATGTCTTAAAGCATGCAGATATTACCGTTAGAATCACCACCATAACACCCTCTATGTCTTAAAGCATGCAGATATAACCGTTAGAATCACCAGCATAACACCCTCTGTGTCTTAAAGCATGCAGATATAACCGTTAGAATCACCATCATAACACCCTCTATGTCTTAAAGCATGCAGATATAACCGTTAGAATCACCATCATAACACCCTCTATGTCTTAAAGCATGCAGATATAACCGTTAGAATCACCACCATAACACCCTCTGTGTCTTAAAGCATGCAGATATAACCGTTAGAATCACCACCATAACACCCTCTGTGTCTTAAAGCATGCAGATATAACCGTTAGAATCACCACCATAACACCCTCTATGTCTTAAAGCATGCAGATATAACCGTTGGAATCACTATCATAACACCCTCTGTGTCTTAAAGCATGCAGATATAACCGTTAGAACCACCACCATAACACCCTCTGTGTCTTAAAGCATGCAGATATAACCGTTAGAATCACCACCATAACACCCTCTGTGTCTTAAAGCATGCAGATATAACCGTTAGAATCACCATCATAACACCCTCTGTGTCTTAAAGCATGCAGATATAACCGTTAGAATCACCACCATAACACCCTCTATGTCTTAAAGCATGCAGATATAACCGTTAGAATCACCATCATAACACCCTCTATGTCTTAAAGCATGCAGATATAACCGTTAGAATCACCATCATAACACCCTCTATGTCTTAAAGCATGCAGATATAACCGTTAGAATCACCACCATAACACCCTCTATGTCTTAAAGCATGCAGATATAACCGTTAGAATCACCACCATAACACCCTCTATGTCTTAAAGCATGCAGATATAACCGCTAGAATCACCATCATAACACCCTCTGTGTCTTAAAGCATGCAGATATAACCGTTAGAATCACCATCATAACACCCTCTATGTCTTAAAGCATGCAGATATAACCGTTAGAATCACCATCATAACACCCTCTATGTCTTAAAGCATGCAGATATAACCGTTAGAATCACCACCATAACACCCTCTGTGTCTTAAAGCATGCAGATATAACCGTTAGAATCACCACCATAACACCCTCTGTGTCTTAAAGCATGCAGATATAACCGTTAGAATCACCACCATAACACCCTCTATGTCTTAAAGCATGCAGATATAACCGTTGGAATCACCATCATAACACCCTCTGTGTCTTAAAGCATGCAGATATAACCGTTAGAACCACCACCATAACACCCTCTGTGTCTTAAAGCATGCAGATATAACCGTTAGAATCACCACCATAACACCCTCTGTGTCTTAAAGCATGCAGATATAACCGTTAGAATCACCATCATAACACCCTCTGTGTCTTAAAGCATGCAGATATAACCGTTAGAATCACCATCATAACACCCTCTGTGTCTTAAAGCATGCAGATATAACCGTTAGAATCACCATCATAACACCCTCTGTGTCTTAAAGCATGCAGATATAACCGTTAGAATCACCATCATAACACCCTCTATGTCTTAAAGCATGCAGATATAACCGTTAGAATCACCATCATAACACCCTCTATGTCTTAAAGCATGCAGATATAACCGTTAGAATCACCACCATAACACCCTCTGTGTCTTAAAGCATGCAGATATAACCGTTAGAATCACCACCATAACACCCTCTGTGTCTTAAAGCATGCAGATATAACCGTTAGAACCACCACCATAACACCCTCTGTGTCTTAAAGCATGCAGATATAACCGTTAGAATCACCATCATAACACCCTCTATGTCTTAAAGCATGCAGATATAACCGTTAGAATCACCACCATAACACCCTCTGTGTCTTAAAGCATGCAGATATAACCGTTAGAACCACCACCATAACACCCTCTGTGTCTTAAAGCATGCAGATATAACCGTTAGAATCACCATCATAACACCCTCTATGTCTTAAAGCATGCAGATATAACCGTTAGAATCACCACCATAACACCCTCTATGTCTTAAAGCATGCAGATATAACCGTTAGAATCACCACCATAACACCCTCTATGTCTTAAAGCATGCAGATATAACCGTTAGAATCACCATCATAACACCCTCTATGTCTTAAAGCATGCAGATATAACCGTTAGAATCACCATCATAACACCCTCTATGTCTTAAAGCATGCAGACATAACCGTTAGAATCACCATCATAACACCCTCTATGTCTTAAAGCATGCAGATATAACCGTTAGAATCACCACCATAACACCCTCTGTGTCTTAAAGCATGCAGATATAACCGTTAGAATCACCACCATAACACCCTCTGTGTCTTAAAGCATGCAGATATAACCGTTAGAATCACCACCATAACACCCTCTATGTCTTAAAGCATGCAGATATAACCGTTAGAATCACCATCATAACACCCTCTGTGTCTTAAAGCATGCAGATATAACCGTTAGAACCACCACCATAACACCCTCTGTGTCTTAAAGCATGCAGATATAACTGTTAGAATCACCACCATAACACCCTCTGTGTCTTAAAGCATGCAGATATAACCGTTAGAATCACCATCATAACACCCTCTGTGTCTTAAAGCATGCAGATATAACCGTTAGAATCACCATCATAACACCCTCTATGTCTTAAAGGATGCAGATATAACCGTTAGAATCACCATCATAACACCCTCTATGTCTTAAAGCATGCAGATATAACCGTTAGAATCAAGACCATAACACCCTCTGTGTCTTAAAGCATGCAGATATAACCGTTAGAATCACCACCATAACACCCTCTGTGTCTTAAAGCATGCAGATATAACCGTTAGAATCACCACCATAACACCCTCTATTTCTTAAAGCATGCAGATATAACCGTTAGAATCACCATCATAACACCCTCTGTGTCTTAAAGCATGCAGATATAACCGTTAGAACCACCACCATAGCACCCTCTGTGTCTTAAAGCATGCAGATATAACCGTTAGAATCATCATCATAACACCCTCTGTGTCTTAAAGCATGCAGATATTACCGTTAGAATCACCATCATAACACCCTCTGTGTCTTAAAGCATGCAGATATAACCGTTAGAATCACCACCATAACACCCTCTGTGTCTTAAAGCATGCAGATATAACCGTTAGAATCACCATCATAACACCCTCTGTGTCTTAAAGCATGCAGATATAACCGTTAGAATCACCACCATAACACCCTCTGTGTCTTAAAGCATGCAGATATAACCGTTAGAATCACCACCATAACACCCTCTATGTCTTAAATCATGCAGATATAACCGTTAGAATCACCATCATAACACCCTCTGTGTCTTAAAGCATGCAGATATAACCGTTAGAATCACCATCAAAATACCCTCTATGTCTTAAAGCATGCAGATATAACCGTTAGAATCACCACCATAACACCCTCTATGTCTTAAAGCATGCAGATATAACCGTTAGAATCACCATCATAACACCCTCTATGTCTTAAAGCATGCAGATATAACCGTTAGAATCACCACCATAACACCCTCTGTGTCTTAAAGCATGCAGATATAACCGTTAGAATCACCACCATAACACCCTCTGTGTCTTAAAGCATACAGATATAACCGTTAGAATCACCACCATAACACCCTCTGTGTCTTAAAGCATGCAGATATAACCGTTAGAATCACCATCATAACACCCTCTATGTCTTAAAGCATGCAGATATAACCGTTAGAACCACCACCATAACACCCTCTATGTCTTAAAGCATGCAGATATAACCGTTACAATCACCATCATAACACCCTCTATGTCTTGAAGCATGCAGATATAACCGTTAGAATCACCATCATAACACCCTCTATGTCTTAAAGCATGCAGATATAACCGTTAGAATCACCATCATAACACCCTCTATGTCTTAAAGCATGCAGATATAACCGTTAGAATCACCATCATAACACCCTCTGTGTCTTAAAGCATGCAGATATAACCGTTAGAATCACCACCATAACACCCTCTGTGTCTTAAAGCATGCAGATATAACCGTTAGAATCACCATCATAACACCCTCTATGTCTTAAAGCATGCAGATATAACCGTTAGAATCACCATCATAACACCCTCTATGTCTTAAAGCATGCAGATATAACCGTTAGAATCACCACCATAACACCCTCTGTGTCTTAAAGGATGCAGATATAACCGTTAGAATCACCACCATAACACCCTCTGTGTCTTAAAGCATGCAGATATAACCGTTGGAATCACCATCATAACACCCTCTGTGTCTTAAAGCATGCAGATATAACCGTTAGAATCACCACCATAACACCCTCTGTGTCTTAAAGCATGCAGATATAACCGTTAGAATCACCACCATAACACCCTCTGTGTCTTAAAGCATGGAGATATAACCGTTAGAATCACCATCATAACACCCTCTGTGTCTTAAAGCATGCAGATATAACCGTTAGAATCACCATCATAACACCCTCTGTGTCTTAAAGCATGCAGATATAACCGTTAGAACCACCACCATAACACCCTCTGTGTCTTAAAGCATGCAGATATAACCGTTAGAATCACCATCATAACACCCTCTATGTCTTAAAGCATGCAGATATAACCGTTAGAATCACCACCATAACACCCTCTGTGTCTTAAAGCATGCAGATATAACCGTTAGAATCACCACCATAACACCCTCTGTGTCTTAAAGCATGCAGATATAACCGTTAGAATCACCATCATAACACCCTCTATGTCTTAAAGCATGCAGATATAACCGTTAGAATCACCATCATAACACCCTCTGTGTCTTAAAGCATGCAGATATAACCGTTAGAATCACCACCATAACACCCTCTGTGTCTTAAAGGATGCAGATATAACCGTTAGAATCACCACCATAACACCCTCTGTGTCTTAAAGCATGCAGATATAACCGTTGGAATCACCATCATAACACCCTCTGTGTCTTAAAGCATGCAGATATAACCGTTAGAACCACCACCATAACACCCTCTGTGTCTTAAAGCATGCAGATATAACCGTTAGAATCACCACCATAACACCCTCTGTGTCTTAAAGCATGCAGATATAACCGTTAGAATCACCACCATAACACCCTCTATGTCTTAAATCATGCAGATATAACCGTTAGAATCACCATCATAACACCCTCTGTGTCTTAAAGCATGCAGATATAACCGTTAGAATCACCATCAAAATACCCTCTATGTCTTAAAGCATGCAGATATAACCGTTAGAATCACCACCATAACACCCTCTATGTCTTAAAGCATGCAGATATAACCGTTAGAATCACCATCATAACACCCTCTATGTCTTAAAGCATGCAGATATAACCGTTAGAATCACCATCATAACACCCTCTGTGTCTTAAAGCATGCAGATATAACCGTTAGAATCACCACCATAACACCCTCTGTGTCTTAAAGGATGCAGATATAACCGTTAGAATCACCACCATAACACCCTCTGTGTCTTAAAGCATGCAGATATAACCGTTGGAATCACCATCATAACACCCTCTGTGTCTTAAAGCATGCAGATATAACCGTTAGAACCACCACCATAACACCCTCTGTGTCTTAAAGCATGCAGATATAACCGTTAGAATCACCACCATAACACCCTCTGTGTCTTAAAGCATGCAGATATAACCGTTAGAATCACCACCATAACACCCTCTATGTCTTAAATCATGCAGATATAACCGTTAGAATCACCATCATAACACCCTCTGTGTCTTAAAGCATGCAGATATAACCGTTAGAATCACCATCAAAATACCCTCTATGTCTTAAAGCATGCAGATATAACCGTTAGAATCACCACCATAACACCCTCTATGTCTTAAAGCATGCAGATATAACCGTTAGAATCACCATCATAACACCCTCTATGTCTTAAAGCATGCAGATATAACCGTTAGAATCACCACCATAACACCCTCTGTGTCTTAAAGCATGCAGATATAACCGTTAGAATCACCACCATAACACCCTCTGTGTCTTAAAGCATACAGATATAACCGTTAGAATCACCACCATAACACCCTCTGTGTCTTAAAGCATGCAGATATAACCGTTAGAATCACCATCATAACACCCTCTGTGTCTTAAAGCATGCAGATATAACCGTTAGAACCACCACCATAACACCCTCTATGTCTTAAAGCATGCAGATATAACCGTTACAATCACCATCATAACACCCTCTATGTCTTGAAGCATGCAGATATAACCGTTAGAATCACCATCATAACACCCTCTATGTCTTAAAGCATGCAGATATAACCGTTAGAATCACCATCATAACACCCTCTATGTCTTAAAGCATGCAGATATAACCGTTAGAATCACCATCATAACACCCTCTGTGTCTTAAAGCATGCAGATATAACCGTTAGAATCACCACCATAACACCCTCTGTGTCTTAAAGCATGCAGATATAACCGTTAGAATCACCATCATAACACCCTCTATGTCTTAAAGCATGCAGATATAACCGTTAGAATCACCATCATAACACCCTCTATGTCTTATAGCATGCAGATATAACCGTTAGAATCACCACCATAACACCCTCTGTGTCTTAAAGGATGCAGATATAACCGTTAGAATCACCACCATAACACCCTCTGTGTCTTAAAGCATGCAGATATAACCGTTGGAATCACCATCATAACACCCTCTGTGTCTTAAAGCATGCAGATATAACCGTTAGAACCACCACCATAACACCCTCTGTGTCTTAAAGCATGCAGATATAACCGTTAGAATCACCACCATAACACCCTCTGTGTCTTAAAGCATGCAGATATAACCGTTAGAATCACCATCATAACACCCTCTGTGTCTTAAAGCATGCAGATATAACCGTTAGAATCACCATCATAACACCCTCTGTGTCTTAAAGCATGCAGATATAACCGTTAGAACCACCACCATAACACCCTCTGTGTCTTAAAGAATGCAGATATAACCGTTAGAATCACCATCATAACACCCTCTATGTCTTAAAGCATGCAGATATAACCGTTAGAATCACCATCATAACACCCTCTATGTCTTAAAGCATGCAGATATAACCGTTAGAATCACCACCATAACACCCTCTGTGTCTTAAAGCATGCAGATATAACCGTTAGAATCACCACCATAACACCCTCTGTGTCTTAAAGCATGCAGATATAACCGTTAGAATCACCATCATAACACCCTCTATGTCTTAAAGCATGCAGATATAACCGTTAGAATCACCATCATAACACCCTCTATGTCTTAAAGCATGCAGATATAACCGTTAGAATCACCACCATAACACCCTCTGTGTCTTAAAGGATGCAGATATAACCGTTAGAATCACCACCATAACACCCTCTGTGTCTTAAAGCATGCAGATATAACCGTTGGAATCACCATCATAACACCCTCTGTGTCTTAAAGCATGCAGATATAACCGTTAGAACCACCACCATAACACCCTCTGTGTCTTAAAGCATGCAGATATAACCGTTAGAATCACCACCATAACACCCTCTGTGTCTTAAAGCATGCAGATATAACCGTTAGAATCACCATCATAACACCCTCTGTGTCTTAAAGCATGCAGATATAACCGTTAGAACCACCATCATAACACCCTCTGTGTCTTAAAGCATGCAGATATAACCGTTAGAACCACCACCATAACACCCTCTGTGTCTTAAAGCATGCAGATATAACCGTTAGAATCACCATCATAACACCCTCTATGTCTTAAAGCATGCAGATATAACCGTTAGAATCACCATCATAACACCCTCTATGTCTTAAAGCATGCAGATATAACCGTTAGAATCACCACCATAACACCCTCTGTGTCTTAAAGCATGCAGATATAACCGTTAGAATCACCACCATAACACCCTCTGTGTCTTAAAGCATGCAGATATAACCGTTAGAATCACCATCATAACACCCTCTATGTCTTAAAGCATGCAGATATAACCGTTAGAATCACCACCATAACACCCTCTATGTCTTAAAGCATGCAGATATAACCGTTAGAATCACCATCATAACACCCTCTGTGTCTTAAAGCATGCAGATATAACCGTTAGAATCACCATCATAACACCCTCTGTGTCTTAAAGCATGCAGATATAACCGTTAGAATCACCACCATAACACCCTCTATGTCTTAAAGCATGCAGATACAACCGTTAGAATCACCACCATAACACCCTCTATGTCTTAAAGCATGCAGATATAACCGTTAGAATCACCACCATAACACCCTCTGTGTCTTAAAGCATGCAGATATAACCGTTAGAATCACCATCATAACACCCTCTATGTCTTAAAGCATGCAGATATAACCGTTAGAATCACCATCATAACACCCTCTATGTCTTAAAGCATGCAGATATAACCGTTAGAATCACCACCATAACACCCTCTGTGTCTTAAAGCATGCAGATATAACCGTTAGAATCACCACCATAACACCCTCTGTGTCTTAAAGCATGCAGATATAACCGTTAGAATCACCACCATAACACCCTCTATGTCTTAAAGCATGCAGATATAACCGTTAGAATCACCATCATAACACCCTCTGTGTCTTAAAGCATGCAGATATAACCGTTAGAACCACCACCATAACACCCTCTGTGTCTTAAAGCATGCAGATATAACCGTTAGAATCACCATCATAACACCCTCTGTGTCTTAAAGCATGCAGATATAACCGTTAGAATCACCATCATAACACCCTCTGTGTCTTAAAGCATGCAGATATAACCGTTAGAATCACCATCATAACACCCTCTATGTCTTAAAGGATGCATATATAACCGTTAGAATCACCATCATAACACCCTCTATGTCTTAAAGCATGCAGATATAACCGTTAGAATCACCACCATAACACCCTCTGTGTCTTAAAGCATGCAGATATAACCGTTAGAATCACCACCATAACACCCTCTGTGTCTTAAAGCATGCAGATATAACCGTTAGAATCACCACCATAACACCCTCTATGTCTTAAAGCATGCAGATATAACCGTTAGAATCACCATCATAACACCCTCTGTGTCTTAAAGCATGCAGATATAACCGTTAGAACCACCACCATAGCACCCTCTGTGTCTTAAAGCATGCAGATATAACCGTTAGAATCACCATCATAACACCCTCTGTGTCTTAAAGCATGCAGATATTACCGTTAGAATCACCATCATAACACCCTCTGTGTCTTAAAGCATGCAGATATAACCGTTAGAATCACCACCATAACACCCTCTGTGTCTTAAAGCATGCAGATATAACCGTTAGAATCACCATCATAACACCCTCTGTGTCTTAAAGCATGCAGATATAACCGTTAGAATCACCACCATAACACCCTCTGTGTCTTAAAGCATGCAGATATAACCGTTAGAATCACCACCATAACACCCTCTATGTCTTAAATCATGCAGATATAACCGTTAGAATCACCATCATAACACCCTCTGTGTCTTAAAGCATGCAGATATAACCGTTAGAATCACCATCAAAATACCCTCTATGTCTTAAAGCATGCAGATATAACCGTTAGAATCACCACCATAACACCCTCTATGTCTTAAAGCATGCAGATATAACCGTTAGAATCACCATCATAACACCCTCTATGTCTTAAAGCATGCAGATATAACCGTTAGAATCACCACCATAACACCCTCTGTGTCTTAAAGCATGCAGATATAACCGTTAGAATCACCACCATAACACCCTCTGTGTCTTAAAGCATGCAGATATAACCGTTAGAATCACCACCATAACACCCTCTGTGTCTTAAAGCATGCAGATATAACCGTTAGAATCACCATCATAACACCCTCTATGTCTTAAAGCATGCAGATATAACCGTTAGAATCACCATCATAACACCCTCTATGTCTTAAAGCATGCAGATATAACCGTTAGAATCACCACCATAACACCCTCTGTGTCTTAAAGGATGCAGATATAACCGTTAGAATCACCACCATAACACCCTCTGTGTCTTAAAGCATGCAGATATAACCGTTGGAATCACCATCATAACACCCTCTGTGTCTTAAAGCATGCAGATATAACCGTTAGAACCACCACCATAACACCCTCTGTGTCTTAAAGCATGCAGATATAACCGTTAGAATCACCACCATAACACCCTCTGTGTCTTAAAGCATGCAGATATAACCGTTAGAATCACCATCATAACACCCTCTGTGTCTTAAAGCATGCAGATATAACCGTTAGAACCACCATCATAACACCCTCTGTGTCTTAAAGCATGCAGATATAACCGTTAGAACCACCACCATAACACCCTCTGTGTCTTAAAGCATGCAGATATAACCGTTAGAATCACCATCATAACACCCTCTATGTCTTAAAGCATGCAGATATAACCGTTAGAATCACCATCATAACACCCTCTATGTCTTAAAGCATGCAGATATAACCGTTAGAATCACCACCATAACACCCTCTGTGTCTTAAAGCATGCAGATATAACCGTTAGAATCACCACCATAACACCCTCTGTGTCTTAAAGCATGCAGATATAACCGTTAGAATCACCATCATAACACCCTCTATGTCTTAAAGCATGCAGATATAACCGTTAGAATCACCACCATAACACCCTCTATGTCTTAAAGCATGCAGATATAACCGTTAGAATCACCATCATAACACCCTCTGTGTCTTAAAGCATGCAGATATAACCGTTAGAATCACCATCATAACACCCTCTGTGTCTTAAAGCATGCAGATATAACCGTTAGAATCACCACCATAACACCCTCTATGTCTTAAAGCATGCAGATACAACCGTTAGAATCACCACCATAACACCCTCTATGTCTTAAAGCATGCAGATATAACCGTTAGAATCACCACCATAACACCCTCTGTGTCTTAAAGCATGCAGATATAACCGTTAGAATCACCATCATAACACCCTCTATGTCTTAAAGCATGCAGATATAACCGTTAGAATCACCATCATAACACCCTCTATGTCTTAAAGCATGCAGATATAACCGTTAGAATCACCACCATAACACCCTCTGTGTCTTAAAGCATGCAGATATAACCGTTAGAATCACCACCATAACACCCTCTGTGTCTTAAAGCATGCAGATATAACCGTTAGAATCACCACCATAACACCCTCTATGTCTTAAAGCATGCAGATATAACCGTTAGAATCACCATCATAACACCCTCTGTGTCTTAAAGCATGCAGATATAACCGTTAGAACCACCACCATAACACCCTCTGTGTCTTAAAGCATGCAGATATAACCGTTAGAATCACCATCATAACACCCTCTGTGTCTTAAAGCATGCAGATATAACCGTTAGAATCACCATCATAACACCCTCTGTGTCTTAAAGCATGCAGATATAACCGTTAGAATCACCATCATAACACCCTCTATGTCTTAAAGGATGCATATATAACCGTTAGAATCACCATCATAACACCCTCTATGTCTTAAAGCATGCAGATATAACCGTTAGAATCACCACCATAACACCCTCTGTGTCTTAAAGCATGCAGATATAACCGTTAGAATCACCACCATAACACCCTCTGTGTCTTAAAGCATGCAGATATAACCGTTAGAATCACCACCATAACACCCTCTATGTCTTAAAGCATGCAGATATAACCGTTAGAATCACCATCATAACACCCTCTGTGTCTTAAAGCATGCAGATATAACCGTTAGAACCACCACCATAGCACCCTCTGTGTCTTAAAGCATGCAGATATAACCGTTAGAATCACCATCATAACACCCTCTGTGTCTTAAAGCATGCAGATATTACCGTTAGAATCACCATCATAACACCCTCTGTGTCTTAAAGCATGCAGATATAACCGTTAGAATCACCACCATAACACCCTCTGTGTCTTAAAGCATGCAGATATAACCGTTAGAATCACCATCATAACACCCTCTGTGTCTTAAAGCATGCAGATATAACCGTTAGAATCACCACCATAACACCCTCTGTGTCTTAAAGCATGCAGATATAACCGTTAGAATCACCACCATAACACCCTCTATGTCTTAAATCATGCAGATATAACCGTTAGAATCACCATCATAACACCCTCTGTGTCTTAAAGCATGCAGATATAACCGTTAGAATCACCATCAAAATACCCTCTATGTCTTAAAGCATGCAGATATAACCGTTAGAATCACCACCATAACACCCTCTATGTCTTAAAGCATGCAGATATAACCGTTAGAATCACCATCATAACACCCTCTATGTCTTAAAGCATGCAGATATAACCGTTAGAATCACCACCATAACACCCTCTGTGTCTTAAAGCATGCAGATATAACCGTTAGAATCACCACCATAACACCCTCTGTGTCTTAAAGCATACAGATATAACCGTTAGAATCACCACCATAACACCCTCTGTGTCTTAAAGCATGCAGATATAACCGTTAGAATCACCATCATAACACCCTCTGTGTCTTAAAGCATGCAGATATAACCGTTAGAACCACCACCATAACACCCTCTATGTCTTAAAGCATGCAGATATAACCGTTACAATCACCATCATAACACCCTCTATGTCTTGAAGCATGCAGATATAACCGTTAGAATCACCATCATAACACCCTCTATGTCTTAAAGCATGCAGATATAACCGTTAGAATCACCATCATAACACCCTCTATGTCTTAAAGCATGCAGATATAACCGTTAGAATCACCATCATAACACCCTCTGTGTCTTAAAGCATGCAGATATAACCGTTAGAATCACCACCATAACACCCTCTGTGTCTTAAAGCATGCAGATATAACCGTTAGAATCACCATCATAACACCCTCTATGTCTTAAAGCATGCAGATATAACCGTTAGAATCACCATCATAACACCCTCTATGTCTTAAAGCATGCAGATATAACCGTTAGAATCACCACCATAACACCCTCTGTGTCTTAAAGGATGCAGATATAACCGTTAAAATCACCACCATAACACCCTCTGTGTCTTAAAGCATGCAGATATAACCGTTAGAATCACCACCATAACACCCTCTATGTCTTAAAGCATGCAGATATAACCGTTAGAATCACCATCATAAGACCCTCTGTGTCTTAAAGCATGCAGATATAACCGTTAGAACCACCACCATAACACCCTCTGTGTCTTAAAGCATGCAGATATAACCGTTAGAATCACCATCATAACACCCTCTGTGTCTTAAAGCATGCAGATATAACCGTTAGAATCACCATCATAACACCCTCTGTGTCTTAAAGCATGCAGATATAACCGTTAGAATCACCATCATAACACCCTCTATGTCTTAAAGCATGCAGATATAACCGTTAGAATCACCACCATAACACCCTCTGTGTCTTAAAGCATGCAGATATAACCGTTAGAATCACCATCATAACACCCTCTGTGTCTTAAAGCATGCAGATATAACCGTTAGAACCACCACCATAACACCCTCTATGTCTTAAAGCATGCAGATATAACCGTTACAATCACCATCATAACACCCTCTATGTCTTGAAGCATGCAGATATAACCGTTAGAATCACCATCATAACACCCTCTATGTCTTAAAGCATGCAGATATAACCGTTAGAATCACCATCATAACACCCTCTATGTCTTAAAGCATGCAGATATAACCGTTAGAATCACCATCATAACACCCTCTGTGTCTTAAAGCATGCAGATATAACCGTTAGAATCACCACCATAACACCCTCTGTGTCTTAAAGCATGCAGATATAACCGTTAGAATCACCATCATAACACCCTCTATGTCTTAAAGCATGCAGATATAACCGTTAGAATCACCATCATAACACCCTCTATGTCTTAAAGCATGCAGATATAACCGTTAGAATCACCACCATAACACCCTCTGTGTCTTAAAGGATGCAGATATAACCGTTAGAATCACCACCATAACACCCTCTGTGTCTTAAAGCATGCAGATATAACCGTTAGAATCACCACCATAACACCCTCTATGTCTTAAAGCATGCAGATATAACCGTTAGAATCACCATCATAAGACCCTCTGTGTCTTAAAGCATGCAGATATAACCGTTAGAACCACCACCATAACACCCTCTGTGTCTTAAAGCATGCAGATATAACCGTTAGAATCACCATCATAACACCCTCTGTGTCTTAAAGCATGCAGATATAACCGTTAGAATCACCATCATAACACCCTCTGTGTCTTAAAGCATGCAGATATAACCGTTAGAATCACCATCATAACACCCTCTATGTCTTAAAGCATGCAGATATAACCGTTAGAATCACCACCATAACACCCTCTGTGTCTTAAAGCATGCAGATATAACCGTTAGAATCACCACCATAACACCCTCTGTGTCTTAAAGCATGCAGATATAACCGTTAGAATCACCACCATAACACCCTCTATGTCTTAAAGCATGCAGATATAACCGTTAGAATCACCATCATAACACCCTCTGTGTCTTAAAGCATGCAGATATAACCGTTAGAACCACCACCATAACACCCTCTGTGTCTTAAAGCATGCAGATATAACCGTTAGAATCACCATCATAACACCCTCTGTGTCTTAAAGCATGCAGATATAACCGTTAGAATCACCATCATAACACCCTCTATGTCTTAAAGCATGCAGATATAACCGTTAGAATCACCACCATAACACCCTCTGTGTCTTAAAGCATGCAGATATAACCGTTAGAATCACCATCACAACACCCTCTGTGTCTTAAAGCATGCAGATATAACCGTTAGAATCACCACCATAACACCCTCTGTGTCTTAAAGCATGCAGATATAACCGTTAGAATCACCACCATAACACCCTCTATGTCTTAAATCATGCAGATATAACCGTTAGAATCACCATCATAACACCCTCTGTGTCTTAAAGCATGCAGATATAACCGTTAGAATCACCATCAAAATACCCTCTATGTCTTAAAGCATGCAGATATAACCGTTAGAATCACCACCATAACACCCTCTATGTCTTAAAGCATGCAGATATAACCGTTAGAATCACCATCATAACACCCTCTATGTCTTAAAGCATGCAGATATAACCGTTAGAATCACCACCATAACACCCTCTGTGTCTTAAAGCATGCAGATATAACCGTTAGAATCACCACCATAACACCCTCTGTGTCTTAAAGCATGCAGATATAACCGTTAGAATCACCACCATAACACCCTCTGTGTCTTAAAGCATGCAGATATAACCGTTAGAATCACCACCATAACACCCTCTGTGTCTTAAAGCATGCAGATATAACCGTTAGAATCACCATCATAACACCCTCTGTGTCTTAAAGCATGCAGATATAACCGTTAGAACCACCACCATAACACCCTCTATGTCTTAAAGCATGCAGATATAACCGTTAGAATCACCATCATAACACCCTCTATGTCTTGAAGCATGCAGATATAACCGTTAGAATCACCATCATAACACCCTCTATGTCTTAAAGCATGCAGATATAACCGTTAGAATCACCATCATAACACCCTCTATGTCTTAAAGCATGCAGATATAACCGTTAGAATCACCATCATAACACCCTCTGTGTCTTAAAGCATGCAGATATAACCGTTAGAATCACCACCATAACACCCTCTGTGTCTTAAAGCATGCAGATATAACCGTTAGAATCACCATCATAACACCCTCTGTGTCTTAAAGCATGCAGATATAACCGTTAGAACCACCACCATAACACCCCCTATGCCTTAAAGCATGCAGATATATAAATTATTACCAATTAATTAAAAGGTTTACAACGTACAATGAATTTTATGGACTTCACTAAAATATTTTCATGTATAGTTTGTTGCAGACGAATATTGAAAGGAGTTTATATCTAAGCTAACCTTTAGGAATGTATCAAACAAAACTGGCAGCTGACATACTTTGGACATTTTAGAAAGACGCGATTGGCGTCTTCCAGAAGAGCAACACAAGGGCAACCTTTACTTCCAAATACATTGACACCCAAAAGACCAGCATTTAGGGATCTACACGAATGTCTTAACTTAGTTTGTGAAATATTCATCTTCGTTTCACCAAACAGGAATTCTTTAGGAATTTCGTCATTTTAAAAGATGATTTCTATTTGAATAATGGAAATCAAATTGGTACATTGGTATTTTTTTGTGTGAATCACTATTCCTTAAAATTCCCAATTATATGTAAAAGCAGGGCTGTGGGTCTTTGGAATAGCCAAATTAGACTTGTTGCGCAAATTGTATGGAGAAATGAGTCGATGGTGGAAATAAGTCCATAAGATAAAAAGAAGTTTGCATGTTAACAACTTTGTCAATTGTCAAATGTTAATAAAGGTTACCAATCAGTTTTATTGCACAAACTAGCTCTTGAAGCGAATATTTGCAGACCAGTTACAATGATTGCTGCTTTAAAACTGGGCAATTTACAGTTTATCACAAATATCTGCGGGACAATAATTTATTAACCCAGACCTCAGAAGTATATTCTGTGATAGGTCTAGCATTTCATGCATGCTTGACAGAATATTTCTGGGTAGGACGTTTTAATAATGTTCCATTAACAGACACATTGTCGTCTATCAGAGGCAGTTACTTCACTCACTGAGTGCGTTTCCACGAATTCCATAGTGTTCTAAATTGTGCAATAAACTGTTGTGTTAAGCCCTACAAAAAATATCACAAAATAACATACAGCACAGGTGGTGATTATCCAGGAACTGAGCATATATTGTGAAAGATTTCTTTCCTGAGATGTAGTAGAATGACTAGCAGTAAAACCCCACTGGAATATATCTAAAAGGTATGTTCATGGGAATGGTCGTGCGAATGCTTCACCGTTATTCTTTCAAGGATTTTCCCAAGGATGGATAATAAACTAACAGGTCTGTAACTAGCTGGAAGGAAATTAATTGTATCTCGTTCTTTCAAAATAGGAGTAACATTTACCCGCTTTCCATATTGTAGGAAATACAGCCACACAGTGATATATTATACAACAAACCACCCGTGAAGGTCCCGTGGTAGAATAGGCCTTCCGCAACCCATGCCTGCCATAAAAGGCGACTGAGATTGTCGTAAGAGGCGACTAACGGGATCGAGTGGTCAGGTTCTCTGACTTGGTTGACACATGTCATCGGTTCCCAATTGCGCAGATCGATGCTCATGCTGTTGATCACTGGCCTGTCTGGTCCAGACTCGATTATTTACAGACCGCCGCCATATAGCTGGAATATTGCTGAGCGCGGCATAAAGCTAAACTCACTCACTCACTATACAACAAACCAGGAGGTTCAGCTATAGATGTACAAAGTCGTTGTAACACGCTCATGCTGATACTATATGGTCTACTAGATTTGTCTGCTGGTGGGGGGCTTAATCACATCAGATACTTCTTTTACGGTTAAAATAACATTTGGTTATCACAACATTTTCTGTCTAACAGATGGCAAAGACTTGCCATTATTAACATTTGAAGCAGATACAAAATAATCATTTAATGCGTGTGCTTTATCCAAACCTGTAACACTGAAGGCATCCCAGAATCATAAATGACAAGAAGGGGATGTGTCCTGATTAAATAGTAACCCACTGAATAGGCTGAGTTGATAAATAGTGATCACAATTAGATTAAGAGTTTTCCTTGGCTATTGTTTTCAGATTATTTACTTTGTCTATAGCTCTTTGCCTTTTGGGTTTAAGTAGCACAGAAGTATTCATAGATCGAAATGCATTTATACTTAGGCGTTCTCATGTCTTGTAAATATGCTACAAGGGGTGTTGAAATAATAATAATAATAATAATTTTAATGAGTTGCTGGTCGGTTCAACTTGAGATGTACTCGAAAGGGCAGGTGCAGACTTCGGAATTTATTCCAATCAGAAGGGGAATATTTCAGGGGGACTCCTTCAGTCCTTTGCTTTTTTGTCTGTCTCTAACCCTTTGAGTTTTCTGCTCAGTAGGGAGGAGGGTCACCAGCCCGGACCTCCTTAGCACAGATCCCCAACACCTCTTACTCATCTCCTCTACATGGATGACATCGAGCTCCTTGCCAAAGGGGATACCAATTTGAAACGTGGCAAGGTTACTAATGATGGATCGGTCAAGTTACAAGGGGCAGGAATTATTGAGCATCTTGTGGAAAATCAGGCCTACACCCATCTTGCAATGCAAATTCGAGACAAGCTCCAGAATGCCCAGATTCAAGATAAACTTCGTTTATAAATCTCGTTTGAAGAAAATCTGGAACTCCGAGTTAAGTGCTCGAAACAAGGTCAAAGCCACCAATACTTTTGCTGTGCCAGTCCTCTCCTATTCCTTTGGAGTAGCTGATTGGACGAAAGAAGACATACAGGGTCTTGACCGCCTGACCAGAAGGATCCTGTCTGATAACAGAGCACACCACCCTCCTCCTCTTAATCGTTGATACATGCAAATCAATTCGGGAGGACGGGGTTTGATTAATGCGGAAGCTCTTCATGACAGAATTTTATTGTGTACTTTTGCACATATTTATTTATCGGATGATCCTCTGGTGATGCACGTCAAGACTCACGATGAAAACAAGGAATTCCACAGCTATTTTAAGCGTGCCAAGGTTGTTGGACACAATTTGAAATTTGAAGTTGATTTTGTTGATTGTGATGTACTGCTGGACGGTACAGTGATGGGAGTAAACGAGGTGAAGTCATTCACCAAGTCTGCCCAGAGTCAGTCCTTTGTGGAGAAGCTGCCTGAAAAGCCATGGAATCGTGTGTACATGCAGTGTGTGGAACAGAACAGCAATCCAACCGACTCCTTCGCCTGGATGAAGTCGGCTGGTCTCAGATGTGAAACTGAGGGCTTCCTTTTTGCTGCTCAGGACCAGTCACTTCCCACTCGCAGTCGCCAGAATGTTATTTTTAAAGAAAATATCAATATGAAATGTCGGCTTTGCAATCAATTTACAGAGACTGTCCAACACCTTGTCAGTGGATGCCCTTCCTTGGCGCAAACAGCATATCTTAAAAGACATGATGGTATCGCTCGCTGCTTTTACTATCGTCTCCGCCATATCTGTGGCTTTGACCCCGAGGTCCATCCATGGTACGACCCTGAACATGTCCAGGGCGTCCTGGAAAATGATGCTTTTAAGCTTCTCTGGAATAGGCCAATATACAGCCTGAGATGAATTCCAGCCAACAAACCTGATCTTGTTCTTTTTGATAAAACTAATGAAATTATTTATATCATAGAATTGTCTGTCCCTTTTGACAGCAATGTGATTGGCAAGATTCAGGAAAAGCATGATAAGTATGCGGAACTCGCCTTTGAAATGTCTCGCTTGTATCCCAAGGACACTGTCGTCAGGCTCCCCATTGTTTGGTACCTCGGTGCCCTTGGTTTGGTACCTTCTGATCTCTTGGCGCAGATGAGGAGAGTGCCCGGGTTCTCCAACGGGAGCACAGCCCTTCTGACAATTTGGATCATGCAGAAGGCTGCAGTGTTGGGGAGCCTCCATATTCTCCGGAAAGTTCTTGGTGGGTTCGACTAGGCAGTGTTTCCTGGGAGAAGTCCCATTTGCTGTCTGGGCTGCGTGTAGAGGAGGTGAGGGCACTGAGCTGATGATGAGCTTGACCAGCCTGACTGTGCCAGGATCACCCAAACCCTCTCTGGTGCATTTCAATTCTAATTTGTAAAACATAATAAGTGCATATTTATAATGCGCCTGTTCCACACATTAAGGCATGCTCAAGGCGCTACAGAATATTTACAATGGATGGAGTATTTTCAGCTGAAATATTTAGTAGTTTGCTGCGAAAAAGTGAGTTTTCAAGTCTGGACTCAAAAATGTCAATTGTGTTCGAGCTTTAAATGGCACAAGGGAGAGAGTTCCAAAGCACAGGTGCAGAGTACGAGAATGACCGGTAGCCGAAGGATTTCAGTT
Organism: Haliotis asinina; assembly: GCF_037392515.1. Classification (NCBI taxonomy): domain Eukaryota; kingdom Metazoa; phylum Mollusca; class Gastropoda; order Lepetellida; family Haliotidae; genus Haliotis; species Haliotis asinina. The sequence continues at coordinate 59,880 of NW_027133898.1, forward strand.
TTTAGGATGGGATGACCAGTAGATCTTGAGTGTTTGAGCGCAACGGATGTAGGGGTTTAGACAGGTAGGACGGAGCCAATCCATGGAGGCACTTGTATGTCAAACAGAGGATCTTGAAGTCAATTTTGGACTTAACTGGTAGCCACTGCAAATCTTTCAACACAGGTGTTATACGGGAACATTTAGAAGTCTAGCAGTCAGACTTACTATACTCTCTATGTCCAATGTTTGGACAGCTTCCACTGTATTTTGACGGATTCATTAGCAAAGTGACATCCAAAATTTTTTGTGGGTAAGCGTACAGCGTTTCTTGTAAATTTGCAGAAACTGGAAAACGATCTGCCATCTGGTACCTAAGTTATAATAATAGATTACGTATCTGGCGCCCATGTCCAGGTACATTGCCTGCTGACGGCGCTACGGACATTATTAATTCCGACCATAGGACACTATATATCGTACTTTCCGATAGTGTTTCAACTCCCTGGGGAACACACATTCATACTGCCTGTTGGGGGTAATGAACTAAACACTCACAATGCCAGCGTTTCCTCGCGGGTTTGATTTTACAGCTTGGTGAACTGACACAATGTCGATCTAAATAGCTTATCCAAGGATACTACTTAAATATGCCCATGTCGGGACTCGAACCTAGGTGCCTCGTCGGACCCAGGCCTCCATCGTGGTAGGCAGACTCATTATCGCTGCACTATATCGGTACCTCCTGGATAATGGTCCTCAGATAATACCATATAAAATATGTTCAACATAGTACAGGATGACTTCCAACATTCAAAGTTTCGATTAATTTTATATATATTTAAACGGGTCTCTTTTTCAAGGACACTTTCATTCTAGTTTTTCCAAGAGATTGGGTTCAGATATACAGTTTATTGATACGTGGGCTACCATTCAGGAATTAGGTTGAACCTTCTGAAAGGGGGTGGATACTGTCCCCAAAACAAGTTCTTTCAGCAAACATGAAGGGGGTCACTTGAACAAGAATTAACTCTTGTACTTTCAAATTGCTTTTTTGTGCAGTTTAATGTCTAAGTTTGATCCTAGGGGACTTCTATCGATCTCCAACATACAAACAGTTGCTTGCATTCTTTGTTTCCTGGCGTTTGTGATTGCAGAGACGCATTTTACTGCAGAGTTTACGTTTTGTGTGACTGACAAGCCAAGATACAAAACAGGGGTCGTGAAGCTGGAACATAGCAAAACCAATTTGACTGATGCTGACAGATAACATGTGGTAAAACAAAACATAAAAATCAGCTGCATGTTGAATGTTCCTCGTAGATATACTAGTACCTTTGAGAACACCCATCCAGCCCTCCGACTCCACATTAATGTGTGTTAACTATAACTAACAATCTCATCCCACCCCTACTTTATACATATGGATATGAAACCCTGAAAATATATTTGCGAAAAGACATGATAAACAGGATAGTTACAGATTTTATATCGATTATATATCAGGAGGAATATATGTAGGAGTATTTAAATTGTACATATTAGCCAGTATATTTTAACTTGTATTTTAATCATTAAGTCTAGCCCCAGTTTAACCACTCAATCTAACCTGCTTCACGTTCACAATAGCACAGTGAGCCCAGCGCTTACGTTGTCCATTTCACCTATTGTCTTGTCTCAGCCCCAGGCCCCATATATTCCCAAGCAGAGTGTTTATGGGTCAGATTGCATTTCCACTTCAGTCTCCCAGTCACTGGTGAGCACATACAGCTTTCTCACAGGTTAGCTTATATTTGCAAGGTGTATTTTATGTCTTCACATATCATGTTATGTGTGGTAAATATAACTTATATTAACAATCTGGTGTGTGCCACATAACTAGGTCCTAGCAATACTTTTTGGTATGTGAGTGTATTGCAGGTATTCTTAAAGAACATTTCCACGGAGATGTTATATAACTTATTGTGTAGGTAAATATAATGTGTACATACCTAGCTTTGTATGTCTGTCTGTCTGTCTGTCTGTCTGTCTGTCTGTCTGTCTGTAGAAGATGAGTCGTTCGAATGGATACTGTATGTACTGTAGTGTGATACAGGTGCAGAGCACTGATTTTGTATATATTTATGTTCAGGTGTGGCAAACATACTTGCTAACGTTTCTGACGTCGAAAGGGGCGCAGTGCCATACACTCGGTGAGGGTCATTCACATTTTATGGTATATAACTATGTCGTAACCTTATTTGATGTTTAATGGTCATCTTGAATATATAATAAATATGGATATATATATATATATATACACTCACCCTATGACCTGGCCAATCAATAATTATTGTATTGATTATATATGTTTGATAGTAGCATGTATGGCTTATTCTCATCTGTGTCGGCCCTTCTAGTACTGTTGTATATGTTTGCTACAGTGTGTTAATACAATGTATTTATTTTCACAGGGCCTTTCTGTTACGAGTTTGCCAATAAACCCTGACATCTACTGGAACCTATTTGCCTTTGTGGTATGTCCAAAACCACTCCGGTTACATATATATAATTTTCATTATTTAGCTGAGATTTGTCAAATCTTCCTTGGGTTATGGCGCCAACAATCTCTATATTGGCAAAACCCTCAGAGTTTTGCTGTGACCTTGCAAATTATCTCGAGGTCATTCAGTTTATCTAATGACGGTGAATCTTGCCAATATACGTTGGTACCACATTTGAACAAGATCCGCTATTTCTTTCTTGAGTAAGAGCCCTAACAAGGTTATTGGGTTATGATCTGCAAAGAAAATGTATTTACGAGTGGCTACAACTGTTATTACAATTTACGTCAATATTTGACTGCAACTAAAATTATTACATTTTCCATCAGTTTTTATTATAATTTACCTCACGTTTATTACAATATGCTGCAAGTATTTGCGTTTTTATTAAAGTTTACATCGTAACAGGCTCATTGAGCGTCCATGGTTTACACCAGGTTTGAATATCGTAACAAAGGTCTGGCCAATGTGATAGCAGAATACAGGAGGTTGATAAACCGTGACTGCACATGAGCACCGGCGGTGTTAGTCTTCAGTATTTAGGGTTTCTCAGAGAGCCTGTTTGACTGGATTTGCCCCTTCAGTCAAAATGACAAGCTAGCAAGAAAGTTATCATGTTACACATATTTTCAAAGGGACAAAGGCGAAAACAAAGATTAGGTTAATTTAGTTCAGTTTCCAACATCATCACTAGATAAATGAACTTACATAACCCGCATTACAGCAGTCTCCGTCTTTGTTCAGCTGTGTCCAGTGAGTGAATGAGGCAGTCAGTCAGTAAATTTTTAACATCACATTGGCAATGCTACAGCTATGTCGTAACGAGAATAAGTTTAACGTTGCTAATTTAAGATAGCCAAGAAGAATCTTTTGAAGTCTGTTCAATTGTGAGTATGAAGTGGCCGAAGATGGAACCATTGATTCTGGCTCAAATCCGTGAAGGAAATGTTTATAACTAAGCACGTTTTCTCCTGTTAGTAGTATGTAACCCTGTTTGATTGGCACACAGTGCCAGCTGATGAATCTACACCCAGTACTTACAGTGGACGTCGACTTGTACGCCATGCTCTCCTGGTGGATGAATGCCATTATCTGCCGTACATCTGTACCAGCCCCCACTGGATCTAGTCACACGACTAATGGTGTAGATAGGACTGGGCCCGTCCTGCAGGCTGACATCTTTATGGTACCAAGAGAAGGAGGTTGGTGCAGGGTTAGCTCCCTTGACTGAACAGTTGAGAGCCACATTTGACTCGTTGATCCTGAACGTAAACCCGGAACATGGCGTCACGGCGTGTATTTCAACTGTAGGAGAATCTGCAATAACATTATACTTCTATATTAATGAGAAACAAATTGTCATATGCAAGTATGCGATTGCGCTGGGAAAGTACATCCAGGGCAAGGTGTGTATAGCATTTTAATGCAGTGTTACTAAGTAACAAATAGATGCACGTACGTTTATATGTACGTGAGGAAAGCAGGGAAGGATGTGAAGACGACAAACCAAGGGGAGACTATTCATATTCAAACAGAATACAAACGTGCAAAGCGCGATTTCCGTCGTTTACATCGACAGGCAAAGCGAAAACAACGAAAAGAACTATCTCGTGAACTCGAAATTACATCAGAAACTGAGATTAATACCTTCTTTAAATCTGTGCGTAAACATAGACGCCTGCGGTCAACGGTTGACCAATTAGTGTTTAACAATACCCAAGCGGACACACCAGAGGCCATTTGTAACCTGTGGGGTGCTTACTATGCTAACCTTGCCTTACCGCACCACGCCGAAATGTTTGGAGATGAAGTTAAAGCATCTGTTGATAAGAAACTAGCAGATATAATTTCACATGCTAATGATTCTAGTCATGCTGACGCTGTACTATATGCCGATATCCAGAGTTAAAACAACATCTGGTCAATCTAAATCGTAATAAATACCCCGGACCAGATCATGTAAACAATGAACACCTTATCTATGGAGGTGACGCGCTGGTCGAAAAGCTTTGCGTCTTATATAACGCAATTATGAAAGCTGTCTACTTTCCCAGTATCCTTAGATTGGGCATGATTGTTCCATTTACAAAGGAAAAGGTTCAAAATGCGACCCCAAAAACTACAGGGGTATCACCGGTACCTCCTGTATAGGAAAACTATTTGAAAAACTATTACTCTCACGTCTGCAATGTTATATAAGTCATATTAATCCTTATTTTCCAGACCCTCTCCAATTTGGATTTAGAAAAGAACATGGTGCCATTATGTTAACGTTCATGCTCAATGATTGCGTAACATATTATGTTGAGCGTGGCTCACAAGTCTTTTCAGCGTTTCTCGATAATGAGAAAACCTTTGATCGCGTTTGGCATAACGGTCTATTCCTAAAACTCTACAATTTGGGTATAACGGGAAGCATGTGGAATCTGCTATATCATAGCTACACCTGCAGCTCTTCTTTTGTAATGTACAACGGAAATAGCTCAGATACATTTGAAGTAAAACAAGGTGTAGGACAAGGTAGAGTCCTGTCTGCATGGTTCTTCCTTGTCTTTATTAATGATTTATTAACTGAACTAAGACGCAGTAACAATGGTATATGTGTATATGGTATAGACGTGCCATCAATCCTGTTAGCCGATGATACGACACTGTTACGCACCACCCCGTGTGGGCTGCAGAATTCACTTCACATTGTCTCGAATTATGCTTCCCGATGGCGCCTAACATACAATGCATCTAAAAGCACTGTTGTAGTTTTTCGGAAAGGAAAACAATCTTGTCCTGAGCTTTCATTCTCGTTTTGTGACGTCGCAATTAATACAAGTTCAGCAGTAGAATATGGTGGTGTTCTACTTTCATCAGATCTGTCTTGTAAAGACAGAGTTCTCGCTAACTGTCAAAAGGCCAGGCAAACTATATATTCCTTACGCTCACTGGGTCTTAACAACACTGATTTACATCCTGTTACATGTGTTAATATATGGAAAAGAATGATTTTACCTACAAGTTTCTATGGCTGTGAAACCATGCCTCCGCTATAAGGCAAAAACATTGATTTGCAGGAAAATACCCAACGATATTTTGCTAAATGTATTCAAGGGTTCAACAGACGTATGTCAACAGATTCTGTGTGTGCCAACCTATGTCTCTGGACAATGGTTGGGTACATTGATAAGTGTAGATTGCTATTTATAGGAAGATTATGTAACAACGCTTGTCATTCATCAACGAAAACGATGTTCTGTACATTCTTATCACTAACTGTTCACTTAGATATTAACTCACGCAGTATTTGCAAAACTTTGTTATGTACTGTACGGAAGTATAATCTATTGAAATATGTAGTAACTTTTGTCGAAACTGGTATTTTTCCGTCAAAGACAGCTTGGAGAAGAATAGTTGTAAGTTCTATCTTGTCTTATGAAGAAGCCCAATGGAAATTGAGACTCTCCATAAGAGAACATATGTCCAGATATGCTGTAATACACCAAACACTGAGTCTACATAGACTTTACACTCTAATGTATTTGTACCCAGACTATAAAGCACGTATACAACTTACTGTACTAGTCGGCTCTAAAGCCAAATTCTCAAAGGAATGTACGCTTTGTAATAAGTACTGCCATGACCATGATGCCCACCGTATTTTACATTGTGAATCTGTAATGAGCCAACGAAATCATTTTTATATGACACTACTTGACATACTGGATATAGATATATATGTATTCATTGAAATACTGGATGATGAAGATGCCCTTGTACTCTTTTGTGGTGCCACACTTCAGATCCCTGATCTTGACGAAACAGCATGGCAAACCATCACATTACACTTTTCAAACTATATCTATGCCTTAAAAGACTCTTTGATGTATACTTTCTAAACTACCACTCATGAAAATATCCATCTTCTATAAATATGTGTGCTTTGCTAATATCATATGTATATGTGTAGTTGACTGATATCATAAATGCTTAATCTTCGAATGTATTTTGGAGGAAATAAAGACATTCATTCATTCATTCATTCATATAAAACATGATGAGATTACCAAGTAATGATTCGATTCCTTGTTTTTGCCTTTATGTATCTAAATGGTATTAATCATGCATACAATGCATGATGAACTTGTTTGTATCTAGCACATGGATATACCCTGGTTTCGTTCTGTTAGCAGGACTGATGAGAAGGAAGTACTAGTCAGGTTCTGTATCTTACACAAATTATGTGTTACAGATTATTTTAGAGGTGGTGGTATGTGGTCCTGTGTGACGATGAGAGCTCTTAGATGGGTGACAGTGTTTGGCGGACAGACTCCTGGGAGTTTCTAGGATTTCAACCCTGCCTCACGACGAAGCAAACGTGACACATGTGGTCTCACCTTAGGCACCATGTTCATCAACTGCCTTTATTCACCCATTTGTGAATGGGTACCCGGTGGATAAGTCACATGACTGTTAACCTTCCGGCGCCTCAAGGCGGTTTGGGCTATCCCAGGTAATAATGTTAATAATGCGCTTTGCGATTCAACCGGTGCTTTATAAATAGCCATTATTACATTACTATCATTAATTCTAAGATGCTTCGGTGAAAGATCAAAGGTGCCGACAATACTTTATCAGACGATAATGTCGCATCCCGTTTCTTGGTTTGCAGTTGCATTACACATCTAACATCACCGTGGAAACATTACGTTTATGTTTTCCGACGGATACAATGTCTCATAGTTCGACTCTTACAGAGACACGGTAATGTTGGCAATGTTTACATTCCCACAATGCAATCGTGGAATGTCGCTTGACTTGTCAGCTTCCTCTGAATGTACTGATCTAAACTTTCGTTGGTAGTAGAAATGAGGCAGTCATATTGCCTTGTATGGTTTAAGAGAATCACGAATGTAATTAAAATGATCTAGAGAAGATATTTAACCCGAACATAAACCATCACCAAACTCTTCATCATTTGTTTTTCTAGTAACCCTTGTCTTAACGTAGGGGGCTGACACGTCAAAAGAACAGCGCGTTAGTTAGCCCTGTGCGAGGATTCTTAATTTAGGTCACAGACGCCGCCGTCTGTATTCTGCCATAGATTAATCGAAATTAGGTTTAGAAATTATTGAATACAGCATTTTAGAAAAGAAATACATTTCGTTCTACCACCATGTATAGTGTAATAAAGCACACTTTCACCCTGAACTATTACAACGTTAAAGCACTCGGACGCTTGTGTCAGGGGGAAAGTTTACTTTATTACACTATACATGGTGGTAGAGAGAACTGTATTTCTTAAATATTGTCACTTAACATACCACCACCTTTAATTAAGTATAACATAACACGCACATAACTTCACAAACACATTTTTACTCACATTGCACCTCCAGGGTTACAGACGCATGTGAGTGTTTCGTCTGTGGTCCTTCCGAGCAGGATGTGACCTTGTTGGTGGCTTTACAGACATATATTCCAGCGTCATCCTTATGTATGTCTCTCAGACGAAGAGTCCCATTCTCAGAGATCCTTCGACCTACAACTTTCTTTGTCCAGACTACTGACGTCACTTCCGGTATTGCGTCTGCTGTACATTGGAGTGTCAAGTCTTCGGATTCAGTGACGACTCTCTTAGTATCGCCAACATGCACAGTTGGTGGATCTGAAAAATGGATATGATGTGCAGAATATTTGTCACATTGCTCGCATGTGTGCCATATGTGCTGTATGTGTTGGTGAGTCTGGCTTATGGCGGGAATTGTGTTCGTATTGCACACTGGACAGAACATGTCGTGAAAAGGAGTTAAAATCAGGAGCCAGTAGAACACCATTAAATACGAAAATGCTTCACGTTTCCATGTCATGATCTGGAAATCATGGAGATCTGGAGTTAAACATGTGTTTTACAACATGGATGTCCAGTGGAGTCATTTGGAATGATACTCACAGCAGCTGTGCGACTACTTTTATGTAACTACTACTACTTCCACTACTAACAAACTACTACATATTGTGTGTGTGTGTGTGTGTGGGGGGGGGGGGGGGGGTGGAGGGGGGGTGGGGTGGGGGGGTGAGGGGTGGGGGTTACTTGCTGTTGCTATATCTATATAACCACTGAAAACAATTTGTCAGATTAATTGTTGTATATGTCTGTATGCCTGTTTGTGTGTTTATCTGTCTGTACGCTTCTGTATGTCTGTTTATCGATGTGCCTGTGTGTTTGTTTGTGTGTATACCCGTGTGTGTGCTTGTCGGTATGCCCGTAAGTGTGTTTAACATGACAATGTTCGGGTAATAGTACAGACCCACTGACATGTCTTGCCTCAGTGGATACACATTTTGCAGTACATAGTGTGGAACAAGAGGGACACAGTTGTCTTGTTAAGTCAGTTACTGAATCTACACCCAGTACTTACAGTGGACGTAGACTGTCACATCATCCTCTCCTGGCGGAGATATGCCATTATCTGCCGTACATCTGTACTGACCCCCAGTGGATCTATTCACACTATTGATGGTGTAGATCGGACTGGGCCCGTTCTGAAGGGTGGCATCTTCATGGTACCAAGTGAAGGAGGCTGGTGCAGGGTTAGCTCCCTTGACTGAACAGTTGAGAGCCACATTGGACTCGCTGACCAGGAACGTAAACCCGGAACATGGCGTCACTGTGTGTATTTCAACTGTTGGGGGATCTGGAATAACATTTCAATCAATATGAATCAGAAAACAAAATGTGATATGTCTCAGCACACTTGGAAAGTAGTACAGGACCTGGGGTGTACAATAAACGTTGGAGGATCTGCACGTATGTGTCACATTAGATAAAATATTTATATATTCCTGTATGCTGTTTGAAAGTGTATTTTTATAAATGTATAGATAATTTCAAAATTTGCCCTTTTTACACCCTCCGTGCAAAGTCCTCGTTATGCCAGGACTCAGACATCGAAAGTATCGAGGAATTTGACTTCAAGTGGCAGTATCTTTTTCAGTCACACAGCTGTTCGATCAAGGGTGACAAAATATGTATGCCAGTAGCATATCTACATTTACCTGATAAATCTAAATCTAAACTATGAGGCATTGATGTAAATAGGTGTGGATTAGCTGTATTGGAAGCATGCATGTTGTGGGGACTACTCATTGTGAATGGTCGAGGAGGACATCACATGACACGCCTGGTTCAGTCACATGTCAGTCACGTGAATCATAAGCAATGAATCTGGTTTAGTTGACTATATACTAGTAACAGCTAATTGTTTGCATTCTATAATAGATATCTCTCACTCAAAACCTGACTCTGGTGATCTTCCAGTTTCCTTTCATTTTACATGTTAATTAAATATAGTAGTATATACAATGGGGGTTTTAAAACACTTTCAAGAAAAGTCTCTACAAAGCCTTATTTACTAAATAAGGCTTTGGTTGGGTCCTTAGCTCTTGCTACTATTACCCCTACTACTTAACGTGTGTTGGAGGTAACACTGTGCCGTACGGTACGATCAATAATTCTTCTCTTACAAACCCCCTACCCGGCCCATCCCTCAAGTAGTACAAGTTAGGTTCGTCGGCTTTTATATCCACTTTATCTATGTTGTAAGTTTTGACTGACCATATAGGATCGGTGGCCCGCTTACGGCTATCACCCTCGTGTTCCCCCGGCTGGTATAGATACCTCACTAGGGCCCTATCTGGTATCTGTTTCTCCTTCCCACGCAATGGAGCGGCCAACTCTGCAACTATTGATTTTAGTTTGATAGCGTCTGCCGGTTTCTTACCGGTGAGACGGGTGACTTCATGGTTGATTGCCGACACCACCTTGGGTAACCTCGTGACCCATTCAGTCGATCGTTTTCCAGGGGTGACCATCTCCCTAGCATACTGATGGCCGAACAAGTGCTCAGCCAAAGTCCTATTAAATCTCTCAACTATGGCTTGGCTGCGATGGGCTCCGGCCGTGCAACGCCTGACCTTTGTATCGTGTTTGGCTAGCAGTTGTGACACGGCACCCATGAACTCCCGTCTGGGGTCAACTTGCAGCTCTGTTGGCCACGTCAGCGGGCTGCGTTTGTATATGCGTTCCAATCCTCTGGCTACCTGGGCCGAATCTTTCGTGGTCAAGGGTTCGGCTTCCTTGTAATGACTGGCTACGTCCACTACGGTTAAGGCATACTTGTACCTCTTGTCGTGGGGTAGGAACAGTAGGCCTGCCTGGTGAACGCTATTAGGTATGTTAATACCGAACCTCCTTCTAGGCACGTAGCGTGGTGCCGGCAAATAGATCTGCCACAGGGCTTGTTTTTCAAGCCACGCTTTGGCTTCCTCCGGGGGTACTCGCGGTATTTTAGTTAGCTTATCTACTGCGCTAGCTCCTTTCCAGTACCCACGCGGGCTGTAGTAAATAGCCTCAAATTTTTTCATGTCCATACGCGTATGTGTTTATCCCATCAATAGCTATCCAACGTTTCGTGTCCATAGGCGACAGGGACGTCTTGTTTATAGTCAGTCCGTATATCTTATGTCCATCACTTCTAAGTGTGTTCATTTTATGCCTAAAGGTACGGGTCTTGAACAGGGCTTCCTTGAATCTGGCGTGTTTGATGTGTTGTTTCACCACATACTTCTTAACCCCCTTAGCCTTCCGGATCTCACTATTGTCGGCTTTCAGTATGGAGTACATCTTAGGTCTCAAACCTATGTACTCGGCTATGGGCGTGCCAGCACACTCGTCCTTCATCTTACCTAGGACCTTTTTATTTACCGTACTGTGTATGGCATGGGTCTTAGGGTAGTCGCTGGTGTCGTATAAATCGAGGTGTTTTTTCATGTCCTCGTACACGTCCTCGGTTCGAATTTCTAACAGCAGGGAATCCGTGTCAGTGTACAGCACTTCACACCTGTCACCGTACTGTTTCTTGAGCTCGTTGTAGTAAAAGTCGTACATCAGGTGTTTGGATAAATCGAGGATGCTCATCCCCACGTAAACAGGCCGGTTGAATTTTATGTGGCTTTTCTTCATGTGTAGGGCAACCAGGTTGTCTGTGAATATCTTACTACGGTTGAATGCTGGACTGGCTATCAATCTCCTGAGCTTGTCTTCCTCACTCGACCGAACCAGCTTCACGGTCACGCGTTTCCTCAGGTTCTCCATAGTCTTACCAAACACCCAGTTGTTCATGAGCTTGTAGAGATTTTTCTCAAAGTCACTGGTGGCTTTTTTTCGTAGGTCTGTGTTCATTCTGATGTAGGGCTCCATCCATGGGCTCTGGTCGAACATGAGCACCCTGTGTATTTTGGTCAGCCTCATACCCAACGACAGGTACAGCTGTAGGTTGCGATAGTGAACGATGTACTTGGTCTTATTCATTAAGTTAGGAACGAGTTTTTCAACGTCTGTCACACGCCCACCTAACAAGTTATGTTGGTACTCAGACATCCAGTCTGGGTTAACCCTCATACGTTCGGGGGCCAGGGGGTAGCTGTTGTGCGATGTGTGTAATTCCTTGGTATACTCTAAGTCAACCTCGAGGATATAACCTTTGTTCGAATCTGGAAAACCCCCATAACATCAACGTGGGGTACCCATTCGAATCCCCCTGTAGGTAGATACTGGCTCATGGCCCAGCCGTACAGGTTGTTTGCGTCGAGGTAGAGAATGTGATTGGTTGGCTTGTTAGGATCGTAACCTTTCACGTATTGATTATTTGCTTTCGCGTATCGTTTGGATGCCATGGAAATCCCACCTCGCAAGCCTTTCTCAATGAATAGGTGCATGTCGTAATCTGTGAGCAATTCCAAATTAACTCCGGTCTTTTTAAGCAAGGCGTCCCACGACAGACCTGGGCTGGTGTAATACCATGCGGGGTCGAGTTTATACTGCTTGAAACACGTCCGCCTAAACGTCTCAAACACGTCGGCTAACAGCAGTACATCTGTCCTCAAGTACAGGTCGTGATAATCACCCAGGTTCTTACAACCCAGTTTATTCCATAGGTTAGTCGCGTGCGAGTAATCATCTCGTGAGACGGACGCCTCATTCAGCTTGCTATAAAAGCAGTCAATAGGGGGTAGTCTGGTCTCGGTGAACTTGACCCAACTATCCATGTACTCATAGGGGTACACACCCTTCCTCATAAGCAGGGGTCTAGTCTCGGCGTCTGTGTAAGTAGTATAGGGAATGGGGGTTTTAAAACACTTGCATTCATTACACACATTAACACTGAAATGTTCTGACTGAAGAAATTCATTCCGAATCGTACTGCATACTGACAGTTCAGCTTCCTGATTTACATTGCGTCCCATTTGTAGTTCGACGCACCATCTAACGTCACACCGCTATCAATGCTTACAGCATTGGTCTTGATTATATTAGTAGTATAGGGAATGGGGGTTTTAAAACACTTTCAAGAAAAGTCTCTACAAAGCCTTATTTACTAAATAAGGCTTTGGTTGGGCCCTTAGCTCTTGCTACTATTACCCCTACTACTTAACGTGTGTTGGAGGTAACACTGTGCCTATGTCACGTTTATATCGATGAAACAGTTTAACGTGAACCGCCTACGATCACTTTGGTGTTCGTAATAAAGGCTTGCTGGGCTTTTTGTATCCCCTGTTCTATGTACTTTTTTTTCTCGTCCTCGCTGATAGCAGACTTACGAGACTTGGATCGAATATTTTGTTTCATTCCGTTATATTTTGTGAGTTCAGAGATGATTGAACGAAACTCCTCTTCTGAGATCTTACTGTCAGAGAGTGCCGTGGAAATACGCTCACTCACTGTGTTGAGCTTTGCTTCGGCCAGAACCCTGATCTCGTCGTGTTTCAATGCCTTACGATGCAGTCTGCGTGATACTAACTTAAGCGCCAACCCTGCCAACCCTGCCACCCCAGCTGTTATTTCAATACCTAGCACTATAGGTGCAGCCACGATGGTAGCTAACAACCCAACACCTGCCGCCCCTAGTCCCATGCTGGTTGCCATAAGGGTAGTGTCAGCCCCGTCCACGATATTGAAAGCTCTATGGTACTTTTTACATAGTGCTTTCCGCGTGTCACGGTCTTGTTCTAGTTGGCGTTTCACATCACATAACTGCCTCAAGCGGAACCCATCTACGGTTTCCAGCGTCTTTGCTACTTCCTCTACGACTGGGTACAGGCCCATCCTATAATATATATTTTGAAAGATATTAATTGGGTTTCAGTTAAAAGGCTATCAATGAATTTGAAGCCTACAAGGGATAGATCATTACCAATGATAATAGGTGAGAGGCTAATAGACTTTTCTGTTGTAATAAAAACCCCACTGAGGCTTATTAAACGTTTTATAGAACTCGTGGGGGTATTCCGTTGTATAACAATACGACAATATTGGTCTAAGTGTTCGGTATACCAGTGTATTACCAACCCGGGTAAAATTTGGCGTCCTTTCGAGGAGTTTACCTGGTCAAAATACGTAAAGACGACTTCTATGATGAGTGTGTAGGGGGAGGATATTCTATCAAGAGATCCCGGGATTAAATAATTACTGCTAAATGTTAATTTATTATCTAATCCAGAACTTAACCCATTTGTTTCGGTATACAAAAGTATCGGAGATCCTAAGTGATTCTCCGGAATGAAATCCCCGGGCCAGATACCGTTGTTCCTAATCTTAGAGATCTGCCACGTATCTGCGTCTATTGTGATATAAGGTGAGGTGAGTGTTAAGTTGATCAGCCATTTGGGCTCTTTTAAATCTGATAACGACACCCGTCTGTACACGTTGTCTTTGAAGTGCAGGATATATAAGGTGTCTTCCTCACCAGGCTGATCGAATCCCTCCGTATCTCCTAGGTCGTTAAGCGTAGTGTTGGGACGATGACTGGTCATTATTATACTATTACGATATAATTTCCAACTGGTTTTCTGATAATAATTCATGGGTGAACTTCATACCCATGAAGTGTATGTTGTCAGGCAGGAAGATCTTGGTTAGTGATATCTTGTTTTCCACGATCACGTTGACCCCCTGCAGACTGGTGTTGGAGCCGACACTCACCCGCACGTAAACGTTGCAAACTTGATACTGGTGTCGTTTCCCCCACCCGAGTTTGATCCCCTTCACGATCTCGACATCATTCCCCGATGGTTCCCCTAGGTAGACTTTGATGATCAGTGTTGAGTTTGCTGGTAGACTCTCTAGTATACTGACCACGCCTTCGAATTCAGACACCAACTGCAATGTCACGTTTTGTATGGCCGGTTTACTCGATAGTATGTGGGCTGCCATAGTTTCAAGTGGGCTGACGACTACGCTACGTCTCTGAGTTGGGACGTAAGCCACGAGCAGGGTTCCATTGTTCACGACTTTGTTTAGGTGGTTGTCTTTGTTATCCGTGAATACGTAGGGGGAGCCGAGCCTAATATTGAGAAACCAGTCGTTATCGGGTAACAACACCCACTTGTCATCTTCGGTGAAGACGAGCATATATGGCTTGTTTCGGGCGACGGTAGTGCTCTCAACATCGTCTAAGTCGAACAGTTTACCCCCGAACGATGGGTATATTATCCAGTTATTACCGGTGTTGACAAGGGCGTACTTAGTGTTGATTTTTGCTCTTGTGGTATCTACTATATCACTTAGGGTTCCACCGGAGGGGACTTCAACGCGTTTGTAAATGTTGTTTTTCAGTTGCAAGGCGTACGATTTACCATCTACTCCGGGAGCGTCGAAACCGCGCGTGTCTCCGAGGTCGGAGATCCCGATATTGACGCATTTTTTCACTCCGGGCCATTGTGCGCTGGTCATTTTACATGAAGCGTTAAGCTGAGGTATCCTATATTTACAGGATTATGATTCATATCTAACACCGATATTATCAGCTCAGGTATGTTGCCCTGGGTTAATCTCTTATACTGCCGTGGTGAAAACGACTCGGTTCTACCGTCGTTGTATTTCTCAGTTTTCACCGGCACTGCTCTCAGTGTAGTGGAAGGGTGACCTCCTTGAATGTTGTACGTTGTGCTCACCTGACCGAGATGAATGTACAGCTCTCGGTACGGTACTAGATCGGGTAACTTCATGCCTGTGACGGTTGTTGTTGGTTTTATCTCGTCAGGAGACATACCGAGTATCCTCGCTAATGGTCGGCCGAGCCTCAAGGAGGTTCTTCCGTTGTTGATTAACACCACTGTACCGTTTGAGTCGTTCATCTTGAGTTCGGCTCCCAGGGGTTTGAAGACCTCGTCGTTTAGAGACCACACGCTGTAGTAGCCGTCAGTTATCTGGCTGCGAGTTCCACTGACGAACAGCTTATTGTTGCTGGCGTTGATGTTAGTCCATTGCGGTAGGTAGGTGATATCGCAGAGTGCGACTTCGAGTTGGCCTGACGTGTTATCGATCGCGTGCGTCAGCTGAACGGCCTCACCGCTCGTTATTCCTGGAAGTGTTATGTACATATTATAATATATAAATTATATATTATAATATGGACTTAGCACACTTGAAAATCGTGGTGGTAGGTAGTATGGGGTTTAAAACAACCTTTATTAATATCTTTGAAAACTATATCGTGACCGTTAATAACGCGCAGGCGGTGGTAAACTGGAATCAAAACCCAATGCAGTTTTGGCAGAACCAACTCAACTTTGCTGTGAGGTGTGCGACGACAGGGTCGGGTGTGACACTAGACTACGGTATAGACGAACTGAGTAAGGCAGTCATTTTGTTTCATATTTATTATCAAACGAGACGAATATTGAAGGAAATAAGTGCTCCTCTTCCCCAAGATAAAGCGTGGAGTATGACGAATAACCCCTATGATAAACGCGCTTATGAACGTGTTTGTGGGGAGTTTGAGATTCCAACGAATAAAGACTTTCGCCTTCCTGGTGTGAACCATGGTCTCGGTATAGTTCTCGTGTACTTCTACAGGTCCGGAACATATATGGCCGGTTCTGCAGATGGTACATACAACCCAAACCGTCATACATTTACAGGCCCCACAACGAATGAAAAGATCCATGTCAGCTGTATAAAGCAAACCAATCCTGATGCAGCCACAGCCTGGACTAAAATGATCTCAAAAACATCGAAAGAATTCACTCGTGCTGGTACAATACGCTTGAACGACTCGATTCGAACGTACGTGTGGGCGCTGTTGGGTGCGCAGTCGATGACGCGTTCCAACATCCTCGGTAAGGGAACTGCTTACGACGCTCAGAAACAGTTCGTTGCCAACGTTGAGGATGCTATCAATTCTCCAGTTGATCTCCCGCGGGCCATCGACCGTTACCAGCCAGTTTAGCTAGGCCTTCCCCGAGTTTTTTTATCCAGTCTTTAACCCCACCGCCGCCGGCAGGTGTGGGGGGTGTGGGGGGAACTCCCACAGTACCCCCTGTCAGTGACACCACCAGGGTTGATATGATGAAACCCAATGCAGTCAGTATGCTGGCGATGGTGATCCCTTGCTCCCGGAACAATATCCGAATCCTGTCTGCTAACGTGGTGTCTCAGTGGAGGACTTGATTGATGGTTTCCCGCACACGGTTGGTCTGGGATCTAAGCTTTTCTTTGTAGCCGGAGTCTCCAACCAGGTCTGCCTTTCATCTTCCAAATTACGTATTCGTTCCTCGATGGTGGCTTTCATAGACTCGTCCTCAGTTTCACCGAGTTTTTCCTTTTCATAGGCGATGTGGTCGTCTATCTCACTCATTTTGGCCGTGCTTTTCCAGAGCTGACCACGAATGGTTTGCATCAACAGGTCCAACACATTCAGTTCCCGAAAGGTAATTTCGAGACCCGGGAAGGGCTTGTTCTTGTAGTCGGCCAACACCTTTTCAATATCATAAGTCATGTTTTGATCCGATGTGGCGCCCCTGATGCCTTCCAGACTTTGAACTAACTTCGGAGGATACTGCTTAGGTCGCGCGCCACCGTAATCTATGAAGCCTAGTTCATCGCGGACAAAGTTACTCCCATGTCGACTGCTCAGTGTTGATAAAGCAAGCGGTTCTCTCGTGCGTTTATGCACGAGATTGATCTCCGGGTGAGCCTTCAAACGCAGCGTGCCATTGCTATCGAGGGTAAACCTGGAATAGTTCCTTCCCAACGGCTTGAGTTTGGATTTATTTTCAACTGCGTTGTAATAATCGTCGACGGCGCCCTCCATGAGTGAGCCACCTTGCGAGAATGAGGTCTCCTGGTCATCATTGAATGCCTGGGCACTATCGTCCCACATATCATCCATAGGTATGTCTTCATCCATTATTTAGTATTAAAAATATATTTCATTTATATATAACAATGTACGGCAGAAAATTAGATCCTTTCAGAAGATTGAGAGAGCCATTAGGAGCCAGAGCCGTGCGCCAGTCGGTGACCATCACCAACAATCCCAGCAAGATAGACCAGAGTCAAACTCTGCTGGTTAGATTTCCAGACCTTGGTGAGAATGACCTCATTGTACCAGGCACTGTTCGACTGGCGTTCAATATCACGTTGACCTCCGACAACGACAAACGCGAGCTAGTGCGGAACGTGGGTCTAGCTATCATCAAGAAAACGACCGTCAAGATCAGCGGTAACGAGGTGCTGAGTATCGACGACAGTGACGTGTTTCACTGCTACGGGGATCTCTGGAAAAGCGAGGGAGAACGAGTCAATGATGTGTACCAGGGCATCAGCAAATCAACCCGGTCGCGCATAGGGTATGCCTTCACGCCAGACCAGCTAGACAAGCTATCGGACGGTGAAAAGGCCATCGCTCGAGCATACGGGAATCGATTCTGCGTGCCGCTCGACTTCGAGTTGCTCACGGGACACGCGCCGTTTTACCAGGCCTCGCTGGGTGATAGGCTCGAATACGAGCTCACGTTTAACGACTATAGCAAAGTAGTGCGTACGCCGAACGGTGATGAGGCCAGTTATGCCATAGACAACATCTCTCTGGAGTTCGACATGGTCACTAGCCCGGAGCTGGCCAGGCAGGTTCGAAGCCAGTACTCTGGGAAGATGGCTATCCTGTACGATCGCGTACTGAGGCATAGATCAGTCGTGCGAGATAAGAGCGACACTGTGTGGAATATCAACCTGAACGTGCCGGCGCGATCGATGAAAGGTATCCTGGTCGTCCCCGTGGAGGATTACGAGCCATTCCGGAGGGACAGCGAGAAGTTTTTCAACCCCGAGATTGAAAAGGTGGAAGTGACCATCGAGGGCGTGCCCAACCAGCTGTTCAGTCATGGTATGAGACCACACCAGCAGTGGGATGAGATAAAAAAGCTACCAATGGGGGATTACATAACAAAGGACCTGGACCTCGGCTCCGTGCAGATCGGTGAATACCTGACCACCAAGTACGCCCTATGGTTGGACATGCGATCCACGGATGATGATAAACTGCACGGTAGCGGGCGCCGTATAGATAACGGCAGCGAAGGGATAACCATCCATTACTAAGAAGGCTCAACCCGCTGGTAAGTTGAAATTATATCTGTACGTTATTATGGACGCGCAACTTAATATAGACAATGGGAGATTCGTGCAAGCCATCTATTGACCTCCCCACTGACCCACACTGCGCCATAGTGTGCGGGCAGACTGGTTGTGGGAAGACCGTTTTCGTGTTGGATATGTTGGAGGGTTACTACAAGGATGTGTTCGATAACATCGTTATCATGTGCCCTACTCTGAGCATGAATAAAACGTACGAGCAACCTTGGGTGATGACGGACCCCGACGTACACAAAATCGACCCTGGAACACGCCTGCAGGACTGGTTGAAAGCTCTTCACGAGAAATTTAAAGGGGAACCGACGCTGTTCATACTGGACGACTGCAGCGCTAATCGCGAGATAACAAAAAAGAGAGACATGCTATCGTACCTGGCCTTCTCCGGCCGGCATGCAAATCACAGCGTCTGGGTGCTAACGCAGAAGTTCAACTCGGTGTTGAAAGACCTCAGGGAGCAGACGTGATGGGTGGCCTTATTTCACTGCAAGGACAGGGATTCGTTCGAGGAGTGTTTGAGAGAGAACGATGTGATGAGCAAATTAGAATGTAAACGGGTGAAGAAACAGCTCGCTGAAACTAAACACACTAAGATCGTGCTCAAGACCGACCAACCAGTAGCATATAGGGTGTGCTAAAGCTAAGCAAAGCTAAGCAAAGCTAAGCTAAAGCTAAGCTAAAGCTAAACTAAAGCTAAGCTAAAGCTAAGCAAAGCTAAGCTAAAGCTAAGCAAATGCTAAGTATAGCTATGATATTTGAAGTGTTTGTCGTGTGCAACTTAACCTTCATTTCTCTGTGTTTTGTCTGCATCGGGTATTATATAGTTAAAACTAAATCTTACTTGTTATATTATAAGATGGAGTGTGAGGAATTGCTCGAACAATTGTCTGGGGATGATGACAAGCGAGAGAAACTGGTGGCGTTGGCTGTTGGCGGCAAAGCCAAACATTACTTTGGAGACTACACTCCGGATAAAATTCACAAAATGTCAGCCGAAGAAATCGATAAGCTGTACGCTAGATACGAGTCCCGGCTCGGAGCAGAAATGACAAAGACAATAGGATCGGCTATGACTCAGATATACACCGGTATTGTGTCATACTTCCTTCCCATTCCACCAGAGTGCCGACTTTACCTGTGGGAAGACCTCGAGAAAGACCCTTTTATCGAACACGCCGTGAGCTCTATCAGCTGCGAGCTGTACCACAAATATGGCATGTTGTTGGCTCCAGTGACGGCGGCGATTATCACGGCAAAGCATTGTCAATTTGAGAGAAAAAATAATAATAATAGTATAGATGGATACTGCTCCCGAGGTGAGGGAAGTGACCAGGGAACCAGTGGGGGAAACCCCTCCCGAGGTGACGGTGGGGGAAGTGACACAGGAACCAATGAGGGAACCCCCAACAGTAACCAGGCAGAAGAATCCTAAGAGAGTAGCTGCCGGTAAAAAACGGTGGTGTAACCAACATAAAATTATCAACCCCCGACTGTTGTTGGCTGTAGGTGCTGCCGTGGTTATAACATGGTTATACGTGGGAGTACCCTCCCACAGTGAGGTGGTACCCCCCAACAGTGAGGTGGTATCCCCCACTGTCGACCCGCATATCATGTTATAATTTAAATGTTTTTATATATACATAATGTCTGAGGGGAAAACGTTCGTCAACGACGCATACCACGCCACAGTGGTCGCCAGTCTAGCCGTAGGGTACGCTCGGTTGACTAAAATGGTGCTTAAACAACCAACTATCAAGCTAGATTTCAACCTGCAGGATATGGGTATGCTCATAATGAACCTTGGTATGGCGATGGCCACAAAAGACATCCTAGTAAAACAAGGGATAATACCTGATAATATAATGAAATAAATATAGGATGGCCACGATAGCTATGATGGTCGGTGGGGCGTTAGTGAATGCCCTGGCATTTCCGGGAGTAATTTCCTCTTCTCGAAACTACGAGATGACCACGCGGCTGAAATACAGGAAGAAAGGAAGCGGCACGATCTCGCTACTGAGAACTTACAAAAGGCACAGGCCGAGTACGCTAAAAAACGCCTCCAGAGGATCGATTTTATTAACGAACAACTCCAGCGTGAAAACCATGCCGTTCAAACATTCAACGATGTCGATGAAGCAATGAAAGAATACTACCTACTAACTGGTAAATGATTGGAACCGCTCAATAAACCCACACTCGCTCAGTACTACACACCATCCAAGGGACAAATGAATCGTGAACTGGGCTTCATAGTGTTGGGTATAGCAGCTACTGCCTTGGTTGCGAAGCAATTAAATTAAATGCCTATATAAGTAAACATGAGACCAGCTCCATACCGATGCGAATACATACTTATGGGGAAGACCGAGGCCTGTGGTAGGAAATGCAGGAATCAGGGGTTCTGTTGTTTCCATATGGGAAGTCCTAACTACACGTGTTCTGTGTGTGGTATCGGGGTTAAAGGGCACTACTGTCTATGTAAAGCTCACGGAGCGAACGTAGTCAGACATCAACTCATCTACGAGAATAAAAAGGGCTACATAAAAGAACGTAGGCGACTGCTCAAGATAGACTCCAAACTCAATACCAAATAAATGTTTTACTCATATACAGGAATACATGCACAAGGAACACTATATCCAACAGTGCGTGAAACAGCCACATATTTTTTATCAAGGGTTACCTCCCTTTACTGTGAACCAATTAGACATTGGTTATGTTAGGTGTAAACACTATGACTACTGTACGCGAGCTTAAGCGGGTCGCAAAACAGAGAGGTGTGATCGGGTATTCTCGAATGCGGAAGTCATTGCTGAGATTACTAGGTTTAGAAGCCCCTACGGTAAAACAATTAAAAGCTCAAGCAAAACAGCTTGGATACACGGGTTATTCAAACCTGGGGAGAGCCGGGTTAACCGCATTGTTATCACATGCCCCCGTAGCAAAACCTCCCACTGTAAAACAACTGAAAGCCGAGGCACACGATTTGGGTTTAGGCGGGTATTCCCGTATGAGAAAACCACAGCTTGTAGAATTATTACGACAGAATAGAGCTATTGACCTACAGTTCGTGCGCACTGAGCGCGCTGTAGGCAACTATTTGAGAGGTTGGCGCATGCACGTTGATATTACAGATATCAAGCCTCTGATAGCTGATAAGGTCAACCAGAAACTAAATAACCTAGGAAGTATCAAGTTTCAGATCACAGTGAAAATGTCGCTCGATAAGCAGGATGAATATGTTCAGCCTTACTTCCGAGGTAAACAAGAGGTCGTCACACATACAGAGACCATTGACGCATCAATCGATACCAGTTTTCAGCAGATACGAGAATACCTAGAACGCTACACACACTTGGGCTCCGGGTGGGCTGTAGATAAAATCGATAATGTCTATCTAGACATAGCTAACTACGTGCCATTCAGAGGCGGGTCATACCTAGCCTTGCCCCCCTACTATAGGAACAAACATGCCATAGTAAACGTTAAGAATAGAGGAAACGATTGCCTGAGGTTAGCTATCAGGTCAGCCTTATTTCCAGCTGACACTAATCCGAACAGGTCTTCTAATTATCCTCAGGAAGATGGGCTCAACTGGGATGGTATAGATGAACCCACCCCCATATCCCAGATCACTAAAGTAGAAAAACAGAATAATCTGGCTATAAATGTCTTTGGGCACGAAGGTAACACAACAATAGTACACAGGGTCAGCGAAGTGAAGGATCGCCAAGTTATCAATATATTCATGATCCAGCGAGGTGACAAGTATCACTACACATGGATAAAACACTTTAGCAGGCTGTTGTATGACCAATCGGCACACAGAGAAAAGACCCACTTCTGTGAACGATGCCTACATGGCTTCACACGAGCTGATTTATTAGAATCCCACCGGGATGATTGTCAAGGTGTGGGGCAGACGGCCATAGGAGTCGACATGCCTAAGGAAGGTGATAATATCCTAAAATTCAGTAACCACAAGAACCAAATGTCTGTGCCTTATATCATATACGCCGACTTCGAAGCCTTGGTCACCCACAAAACACAAGAGCATAAAGCCTGTGGGTTTGGATACATTGTCGTCCGTTGTGACGGGGAAACGAAAGCCCCGGTAGTGTATAGGGGCCCTGACGCGGCTGAAAGGTTTCTAAAGTGTTTGCAGGAGGAAGAAAAAATTATTAGGAATGCATTGTATAGAATCGCTCCCATGCGTATGACCCGAGTCGACAGGCTAGCTCACGCTAGTAGCACTAACTGTCACGTG
Organism: Haliotis asinina; assembly: GCF_037392515.1. Lineage (NCBI taxonomy): Eukaryota > Metazoa > Mollusca > Gastropoda > Lepetellida > Haliotidae > Haliotis > Haliotis asinina. The sequence goes on from NW_027133898.1 coordinate 83,155, forward strand.
TGTGACTCACCACTTAACGGTGATTCGGTGAGAGATCACTGCCACATAACTGGTAAGTATAGAGGCGCCGCTCACAGCGCGTGCAACCTCAAGCTTAAAATCAACCCTAAGACAATAAACATCTTTCACAACTTGATAGGGTACGACTCACACTTGATCATGCAGGCCATCGCGAAAATCGATGGTAATATAACGTGCATCCCCAACAACATGGAGAGATACATCTCCTTCAGCTTAAACGGACTTAGGTTCATTGACTCGTTTCAGTTCCTCCTGTCGTCACTCACAGTCTGGTCAAGGCCAACAATACCTTCCCTATCACCGATCGATACACAGTAGTATATACAATGGGGGTTTTAAAACACTTTCAAGAAAAGTCTCTACAAAGCCTTATTTACTAAATAAGGCTTTGGTTGGGTCCTTAGCTCTTGCTACTATTACCCCTACTACTTAACGTGTGTTGGAGGTAACACTGTGCCGTACGGTACGATCAATAATTCTTCTCTTACAAACCCCCTACCCGGCCCATCCCTCAAGTAGTACAAGTTAGGTTCGTCGGCTTTTATATCCACTTTATCTATGTTGTAAGTTTTGACTGACCATATAGGATCGGTGGCCCGCTTACGGCTATCACCCTCGTGTTCCCCCGGCTGGTATAGATACCTCACTAGGGCCCTATCTGGTATCTGTTTCTCCTTCCCACGCAATGGAGCGGCCGACGCTGCAACTATTGATTTTAGTTTCATAGCGTCTGCCGCTTTCTTACCGGTGAGACGGGTGACTTCATGGTTGATTGCCGACACCACCTTGGGTAACCTCGTGACCCATTCAGTCGATCGTTTTCCAGGGGTGACCATCTCCCTAGCATACTGATGGCCAAACAAGCGCTCAGCCAAAGTCCTATTAAATCTCTCAACTATGGCTTGGCTGCGATGGGCTCCGGCCGTGCCACGCCTGACCTTTGTATCGTGTTTGGCTAGCAGTTATGACACGGCACCCATGAACTCCCGTCCGGGGTCAACTTGCAGCTCTGTTGGCCACGTCAGCGGACTGCGTTTGTATATGCGTTCCAATCCTCTGGCTACCTGGGCCGAATCTTTCGTGGTCAAGGGTTCGGCTTCCTTGTAACGACTGGCTACGTCCACTACGGTTAAGGCATACTTGTACCTCTTGTCGTGGGGTAGGAACAGTAGGTCTGCCTGGTGAACGCTATTAGGTATGTTAATACCGAACCTCCTTCTAGGCACGTAGCGTGGTGCCGGCAAATAGATCTGCCACAGGGCTTGTTTTTCAAGCCACGCTTTGGCTTCCTCCGGGGGTACTCGCGCTATTTTAGCTAGCTTATCTACTGCGCTAGCTCCTTTCCAGTACCCACGCGGGCTGTAGTAAATAGCCTCAAATTTTTTCATGTCCATACGCGTATGTGTTTATCCCATCAATAGCTATCCAACGTTTCGTGTCCATAGGCGACAGGGACGTCTTGTTTATAGTCAGTCCGTATATCTTATGTCCATCACTTCTAAGTGTGTTCATTTTATGCCTAAAGGTACGGGTCTTGAACAGGGCTTCCTTGAATCTGGCGTGTTTGATGTGTTGTTTCACCACATACTTCTTAACCCCCTTAGCCTTCCGGATCTCACTATTGTCGGCTTTCAGTATGGAGTACATCTTAGGTCTCAAACCTATGTACTCGGCTATGGGCGTGCCAGCACACTCGTCCTTCATCTTACCTAGGACCTTTTTATTTACCGTACTGTGTATGGCATGGGTCTTAGGGTAGTCGCTGGTGTCGTATAAATCGAGGTGTTTTTTCATGTCCTCGTACACGTCCTCGGTTCGAATCTCCATCAGCAGGGAATCCGTGTCAGTGTACAGCACTTCACACCTGTCACCGTACTGTTTCTTGAGCTCGTTGTAGTAAAAGTCGTACATCAGGTGTTTGGATAAATCGAGGATGCTCATCCCCACGTAAACAGGCCGGTTGAATTTTATGTGGCTTTTCTTCATGTGTAGGGCAACCAGGTTGTCTGTGAATATCTTACTACGGTTGAATGCCGGACTGGCTATCAATCTCCTGAGCTTGTCTTCCTCACTCGACCGAACCAGCTTCACGGTCAATCGTTTCCTCAGGTTCTCCATAGTCTTACCAAACACCCAGTTGTTCATGAGCTTGTAGAGATTTTTCTCAAAATCACTGGTGGCTTTTTTTCGTAGGTCTGTGTTCATTCTGATGTAGGGCTCCATCCATGGGCTCTGGTCGAACATGAGCACCCTGTGTATTTTGGTCAGCCTCATACCCAACGACAGGTACAGCTGTAGGTTGCGATAGTGAACGATGTACTTGGTCTTATTCATTAAGTTAGGCACGAGTTTTTCAACGTCTGTCACACGCCCACCTAACAAGTTATGTTGGTACTCAGACATCCAGTCTGGGTTAACCCTCATACGTTCGGGGGCCAGGGGGTAGCTGTTGTGCGATGTGTGTAATTCCTTGGTATACTCTAAGTCAACCTCGAGGATATAACCTTTGTTTGAATCTGGTGCAACCCCCATAACATCAACGTGGGGTACCCATTCGAATCCCCCTGTAGGTAGATACTGGCTCATGGCCCAGCCGTACAGGTTGTTTGCGTCGAGGTAGAGAATGTGATTGGTTGGCTTGTTAGGATCGTAACCTTTCACGTATTGATTATTTGCTTTCGCGTATCGTTTGGATGCCATGGAAATCCCACCTCGCAAGCCTTTCTCAATGAATAGGTGCATGTCGTAATCTGTGAGCAATTCCAAATTAACTCCGGTCTTTTTAAGCAAGGCGTCCCACGACAGACCTGGGCTGGTGTAATACCATGCGAGGTCGAGTTTATACTGCTTGAAACACGTCCGCCTAAACGTCTCAAACACGTCGGCTAACAGCAGTACATCTGTCCTCAAGTACAGGTCGTGATAATCACCCAGGTTCTTACAACCCAGTTTATTCCATACGTTAGTCGCGTGCGAGTAATCATCTCGTGAGACGGACGCCTCATTCAGCTTGCTATAAAAGCAGTCAATAGGGGGTAGTCTGGTCTCGGTGAACTTGACCCAACTATCCATGTACTCATAGGGGTACACACCCTTCCTCATAAGCAGGGGTCTAGTCTCGGCGTCTGTGTATCGATCGGTGATAGGGAAGGTATTGTTGGCCTTGACCAGACTGTCGAGTGACGACAGGAGGAACTGAAACGAGTCAATGAACCTAAGTCCGTTTAAGCTGAAGGAGATGTATCTCTCCATGTTGTTGGGGATGTTTATTGTCTTAGGGTTGATTTTAAGCTTGAGGTTGCACGCGCTGTGAGCGGCGCCTCTATACTTACCAGTTATGTGGCAGTGATCTCTCACCGAATCACCGTTAAGTGGTGAGTCACACACGTGACAGTTAGTGCTACTAGCGTAAGCTAGCCTGTCGACTCGGGTCATACGCATGGGAGCGATTCTATACAATGCATTCCTAATAATTTTTTCTTCCTCCTGCAAACACTTTAGAAACCTTTCAGCCGCGTCAGGGCCCCTATACACTACCGGAGCTTTCGTTTCCCCGTCACAACGGACGACAATGTATCCAAACCCACAGGCTTTATGCTCTTGTGTTTTGTGGGTAAAGCTACCACTGGGGGCCTCGCCGGCAACACAACTGGGGGAATCCCGCACAACTAAGGCTTCGAAATCCCGTATATGATATAAGGCACAGACATTTGGTTCTTGTGGTTACTGAATTTTAGGATATTATCACCTTCCTTAGGCATGTCGACTCGTATGGCCGTCTGCCCCACACCTTGACAATCATCCCGGTGGGATTCTAATAAATCAGCTCGTGTGAAGCCATGTAGGCATCGTTCACAGAAGTGGGTCTTTTCTCTGTGTGCCGATTGGTCATACAACAGCCTGCTAAAGTGTTTTATCCATGTGTAGTGATACTTGTCACCTCGCTGGATCATGAATATATTGATAACTTGGCGATCCTTCACCGGGCTGACCCTGTGTACTATTGTTGTGTTACCTTCGTGCCCAAAGACATTTATAGCCAGATTATTCTGTTTTTCTACTTTAGTGATCTGGGATATGGGGGTGGGTTCATCTATACCATCCCAGTTGAGCCCATCATCCTGAGGATAATTAGAAGACCTGTTCGGATTAGTGTCAGCTGGAAATAAGGCTGACCTGATAGCTAACCTCAGGCAATCGTTTCCTCTATTCTTAACGTTTACTATGGCATGTTTGTTCCTATAGTAGGGGGGCAAGGCTAGGTATGACCCGCCTCTGAATGGCACGTAGTTAGCTATGTCTAGATAGACATTATCGATTTTATCTACAGCCCACCCGGAGCCCAAGTGTGTGTAGCGTTCTAGGTATTCTCGTATCTGCTGAAAACTGGTATCGATTGATGCGTCAATGGTCTCTGTATGTGTGACGACCTCTTGTTTACCTCGGAAGTAAGGCTGAACATACTCAGTGGTCCCTGTGGGCCCCCAACCTGCTTATCGAGCGACATTTTCACTGTGATCTGAAACTTGAGCAATTCCTAGGTTATTTAGTTCCTGGTTGACCTTATCAGCTATCAGAGGCTTGATATCTGTAATGTCTATGTTTCTATCAACGTGCATGCGCCAACCTCTCAAATAGTTGCCTACAGCGCGCTCAGTGCGCACGAACTGTAGGTCAATAGCTCTATTCTGTCGTAATAATTCTACAAGTTGTGGTTTTCTCATACGGGAATACCCGCCTAAACCCAAATCGTGTGCCTCGGCTTTCAGTTGTTTTACAGTGGGAGGTTTTGCTACGGGGGCATGTGATAACAATTCGACTAACCCGGCTCTCCCCAGGTTTGAATAACCCGTGTATCCAAGCTGTTTTGCTTGAGCTTTTAATTGTTTTACCGTAGGAGGGGCTTCTAAACCTAGTAATCTCAACAATGCTGACTTCCGCATTCAAGAATTCCCAATCACACCTCTCTGTTTTGCGACCCGCTTAAGCTCGCGTACAGTAGTCATAGTGTTTACACCTAACATAACCAATGTCTAATTGGTTCACAGTAAAGGGAGGTAACCCTTGATAAAAAATATGTGGCTGTTGGATATAGTGTTCCTTGTGTATGTATATGAGTAAACATTTATTTGGAGTCTATCTTGAGCAGTCGCCTACGTTCTTTTATGAAGTCCTTTTTATTCTCGTAGATGAGTTGATGTCTGACTACGTTCGCTCCGTGAGCTTTACATAGACAGTAGTGTCCTTTAACCCCGATACCACACACAGAACACGTGTAGTTAGGACTTCCCATATGGAAACAACAGAACCCCTGATTCCTGCATTTCCTACCACAGGCTTCGGTCTTCCCCATAAGTATGTATTCGCATCGGTATGGAGCTGGTCTCATGTTTACTTATATAGGTATTTAATTTAATTGCTTCGCAACCAAGGCAGTAGCTGCTATACCCAACACTATGAAGCCCAGTTCACGATTCATTTGTCCCTTGGATGGTGTGTAGTACTGAGCGAGTGTGGGTTTATTGAGCGGTTCCAATCGTTTACCAGTTAGTAGGTAGTATTCTTTCATTGCTTCATCGACATCGTTGAATGTTTGAACGGCATGGTTTTCACGCTGGAGTTGTTCGTTAATAAAATCGATCCTCTGGAGGCGTTTTTTAGCGTACTCGGCCTGTGCCTTTTGTAAGTTCTCAGTAGCGAGATCGTGCCGCTTCCTTTCTTCCTGTATTTCAGCCGCGTGGTCATCTCGTAGTTTCAAGAAGAGGAAATTACTCCCGGAAAATGCCAGGGCATTCACTAACGCCCCACCGACCATCATAGCTATCGTGGCCATCCTATATTTATTTCATTATATTATCAGGTATTATCCCTTGTTTTACTAGGATGTCTTTTGTGGCCATCGCCATACCAAGGTTCATTATGAGCATACCCATATCCTGCAGGTTGAAATCTAGCTTGATAGTTGGTTGTTTAAGCAACATTTTAGTCAACCGAGCGTACCCTACGGCTAGACTGGCGACCACTGTGGCGTGGTATGCGTCGTTGACGAACGTTTTCCCCTCAGACATTATGTATATATAAAAATATTTTAAATTATAACATGATATGCGGGTCGACAGTGGGGGTTACCTCACTGTTGGGGGGTACCACCTCACTGTGGGAGGGTACTCCCACGTATAACCATGTTATAACCACGGCAGCACCTACAGCCAACAACAGTCGGGGGTTGATAGTTTTATGTTGGTTACACCACCGTTTTTTACCGGCAGCTACTCTCTTAGGATTCTTCTGCCTGGTTACTGTTGGGGGTTCCTGTATCACCTCGGGAGGGGTTTCCCTCACCTCGGGAGGGGTTTCCCTCACTGTGGGGGGTATCACCTCGGGAGCAGCATCCATCTATACTATTATTATTATTTTTTCTCTCAAATTGACAATGCTTTGCCGTGATAATCGCCGCCGTCACTGGAGCCAACAACATACCATATTTGTGGTACAGCTCGCAGCTGATAGAGCTCACGGCGTGTTCGATAAAAGGGTCTTTCTCGAGGTCTTCCCACAGGTAAAGTCGGCGCTCTGGTGGAATGGGAAGGAAGTATGACACAATACCGGTGTATATCTGGGTCATAGCCGATCCTATTGTCTTTGTCATTTCTGCTCCGAGCCGGGACTCGTATCTAGCGTACAGCTTATCGATTTCTTCGGCTGACATTTTGTGAATTTTATCCGGAGTGTAGTCTCCAAAGTAATGTTTGGCTTTGCCGCCAACAGCCAACGCCACCAGTTTCTCTCGCTTGTCATCATCCACTACCCCAGGTACCAACAATTGTTCGAGCAATTCCTCACACTCCATCTTATAATATAACAAGTAAGATTTAGTTTTAACTATATAATACCCGATGCAGACAAAACACAGAGAAATGAAGGTTAAGTTGCACACGACAAACACTTCAAATATCATAGCTATACTTAGCATTTGCTTAGCTTTAGCTTAGCTTTGCTTAGATTTGCTTAGCTTTGCTTAGCTTTGCTTAGCTTTGCTTAGCTTTAGCACACTCTATATGCTACTGGTTGGTCGGTCTTGAGCACGAGCTTAGCGTGTTTAGTTTCAGCGAGCTGTTTCTTCACCCGTTCCCATTCTAATTTGCTCATCACATCGTTCTCTCTCAAACACTCCTCGAACGAATCCCTGTCCTTGCAGTGAAATAAGGCCACCCATCCCGTCTGCTCCCTGAGGTCTTTCAACACCGAGTTGAACTTCTGCGTTAGCACCCAGACGCTGTGATTTGCATGCCGGCCGGAGAAGGCCAGGTACGATAGCATGTCTCTCTTTTTTGTTATCTCGCGATTAGCGCTGCAGTCGTCCAGTATGAACAGCGTCGGTTCCCCTTTAAATTTCTCGTGAAGAGCTTTCAACCAGTCCTGCAGGCGTGTTCCAGGGTCGATTTTGTGTACGTCGGGGTCCGTCATCACCCAAGGTCGCTCGTACGTTTTATTCATGCTCAGAGTAGGGCACATGATAACGATGTTATCGAACACATCCTTGTAGTAACCCTCCAACATATCCAACACGAAAACTGTCTTCCCACAGCCAGTCTGCCCGCACACTATGGCGCAGTGTGGGTCAGTGGGTAGGTCAATAGATGGCTTGCACGAATCTCCCATTGTCTATATTAAGTTGCGCGTCCATAATAACGTACAGATATAATTTCAACTTACCAGCGGGTTGAGCCTTCTTAGTAATCTGGATGGTTATCCCTTCGCTGCCGTTATCTATACGGCGCCCGCTACCGTGCAGTTTATCATCATCCGTGGATCGCATGTCCAACCATAGGGCGTACTTGGTGGTCAGGTATTCACCGATCTGCACGGAGCCGAGGTCCAGGTCCTTTGTTATGTAATCCCCCACTGGTAGCTTTTTTATCTCATCCCACTGCTGGTGTGGTCTCATACCATGACTGAACAGCTGGTTGGGCACGCCCTCGATGGTCACTTCCACCTTTTCAATCTCGGGGTTGAAAAACTTCTCGCTGTCCCTCCGGAATGGCTCGTAATCCTCCACGGGGACGACCAGGATACCTTTCATCGATCGCGCCGGCACGTTCAGGTTGATATTCCACACAGTGTTGCTCTTATCTCGCACGACTGATCTATGCCTCAGTACGCGATCGTACAGGATAGCCATCTTCCCAGAGTACTGGCTTCGAACCTGCCTGGCCAGCTCCGGGCTAGTGACCATGTCGAACTCCAGAGAGATGTTGTCTATGGCATAACTGGCCTCATCACCGTTCGGCGTACGCACTACTTTGCTATAGTCGTTAAACGTGAGCTTGTATTCGAGCCTATCACCCAGCGCGGCCTGGTAAAACGGCGCGTGTCCCGTGAGCAACTCGAAGTCGAGCGGCACGCAGAATCGATTCCCGTATGCTCGAGCGATGGCCTTTTCACCGTCCGATAGCTTGTCTAGCTGGTCTGGCGTGAAGGCATACCCTATGCGCGACCGGGTTGATTTGCTGATGCCCTGGTACACATCATTGACTCGTTCTCCCTCGCTTTTCCAGAGATCCCCGTAGCAGTGAAACACGTCGCTGTCGTCGATACTCAGCACCTCGTTACCGCTGATCTTGACGGTCGTTTTCTTGATGATAGCTCGACCCACGTTCCGCACTAGCTCGCGTTTGTCGTTGTCGGAGGTCAACGTGATATTGAACGCCAGTCGAACAGTGCCTGGTACAATGAGGTCATTCTCACCAAGGTTTGGAAATCTAACCAGCAGAGTTTGATTCTGGTCTATCTTGCTGGGATTGTTGGTGATGGTCACCGACTGGCGCACGGCTCTGGCTCCTAATGGCTCTCTCAATCTTCTGAAAGGATCTAATTTTCTGCCGTACATTGTTATATATAAATGAAATATATTTTTAATACTAAATAATGGATGAAGACATACCTATGGATGATATGTGGGACGATAGTGCCCAGGCATTCAATGATGACCAGGAGACCTCATTCTCAGGTGACGCACTCATGGAGGGCGCCGTCGACGATTATTACAACGCAGTTGAAAATAAATCTAAACTCAAGCCGTTGGGAAGGAACTATTCCAGGTTTACCCTCGAAAACAATGGCACGCTGCATTTGAAGGCTCACCCGGAGATCGATCTCGTGCATAAATGCACGAGAGAACCGCATGCTTTATCAACACTGAGCAGTCGACATGGGAGTAACTTTGTCCGCGATGAACTAGGCTTCATAGATTACGGTGGCGCGCGACCTAAGCACTATCCTCCGAAGTTAGTTCAAAGTCTGGAAGGCATCAGGGACGCCACATCGGATCAAAACATGACTTATAATATTGAAAAGGTGTTGGCCGACTACAAGAACAAGCCCTTCCCGGGTCTCGAAATTACCTTTCGGGAACTGAATGTGTTGGACCTGTTGATGCAAACCATTCGTGGTCAGCTCTGGAAAAGCACGGCCAAAATGAGTGAGATAGACGACCACATCGCCTATGAAAAGGAAAAACTCGGTGAAACTGAGGACGAGTCTATGAAAGCCACCATCGAGGAACGAATACGTAATTTGGAAGATGAAAGGCAGACCTGGTTGGAGACAGCGTCCGACTACAAAGAAAAGCTTAGATCCCAGACCAACCGTGTGCGGGAAACCATCAATCAAGTCCTCCACCGAGACACCAAGTTAGCAGACAGGATTCGGATATTGTTCCGGGAGCAAGGGATCACCATCGCCAGCATTCTGACTGCATTGGGTTTCATCATATCAACCCTGGTGGTGTCACTGACAGGGGGTACTGTGGGGCTTGCCGGCGGCGGAGTTCCCCCCACACCTGCCGGCGGCGGTGGGGTTAAAGACTGGATAAAAAAACTCGGGGAAGGCCTAGCTAAACTGGCTGGTAAAGCCGCCGAAGCCCTTCCCGGCATCCTGGGTAGCATCGTCTCGTGGTTGTTGGGCGCTCTGGCTAAAACTGCCATGTGGTTCAGTCAAAACCTGTGGGCAGCCATCGTCGCCGTGGCGGGTCTGGTGTACGTAGCGGCTAAGAAATTTTTAACCAAATAAGTCCCAAAGCTACCCCACCAACCACCAGGGCCGTTTTATTATCGATGTGATTGGAGGCCTGAATATGGGGGTGTGTGGGGGGTACCTCCACATGAACTTTAGACTCCGGGGGTGGCGCCACTATACCCGTTTCACGTGGTGGGATGTGTGGGATATAGGGGGTGTTAATATCGGGGTTGATACCCAGCTTTTGATCCGCCGTGGCTATGACTATTTTATTGTTATAACCCACCACTTTTTTTACTCTCAGTTGCATATCACTCGGAGCCATGTACAGCCCCACGCCGAACACGTAATTGACTTTCGATCTGGCGTATTCTAACACGTTTTGGTAACGGTCGATGGCCCGGGGGAGATCAACTGGAGAATTGATAGCATCCTCAACGTTGGCAACGAACTGTTTCTGAGCGTCGTAAGCAGTTCCCTTACCGAGGATGTTGGAACGCATCATCGACTGCGCACCCAACAGCGCCCACACGTATGTTCGAATAGAGTCGTTCAAGCGTATTGTACCAGCACGAGTGAATTCTTTCGATGTTTTTGAGATCATTTTAGTCCAGGCTGTGGCTGCATCAGGATTGGTTTGCTTTATACAGCTGACATGGATCTTTTCATTCGTTGTGGGGCCTGTAAATGTATGACGGTTTGGGTTGTATGTACCATCTGCAGAACCGGCCATATATGTTCCGGACCTGTAGAAGTACACGAGAACTATACCGAGACCATGGTTCACACCAGGAAGGCGAAAGTCTTTATTTGTTGGAATCTCAAACTCCCCACAAACACGTTCATAAGCGCGTTTATCATAGGGGTTATTCGTCATACTCCACGCTTTATCTTGGGGAAGAGGAGCACTTATTTCCTTCAATATTCGTCTCGTTTGATAATAAATATGAAACAAAATGACTGCCTTACTCAGTTCGTCTATACCGTAGTCTAGTGTCACACCCGACCCTGTCGTCGCACACCACACAGCAAAGTTGAGTTGGTTCTGCCAAAACTGCATTGGGTTTTGATTCCAGTTTACCACCGCCTGCGCGTTATTAACGGTCACGATATAGTTTTCAAAGATATTAATAAAGGTTGCTTTAAACCCCGTACTACCTACCACCACGATTTTCAAGTGTGCTAAGTCCATATTATAATATATAAATTATATATTATAATATGTACATAACACTTCCAGGAATAACGAGCGGTGAGGCCGTTCAGCTGACGCACGCGATCGATAACACGTCAGGCCAACTCGAAGTCGCACTCTGCGATATCACCTACCTACCGCAATGGACTAACATCAACGCCAGCAACAATAAGCTGTTCGTCAGTGGAACTCGCAGTCAGATAACTGACGGCTACTACAGCGTGTGGTCTCTAAACGACGAGGTCTTCAAACCCCTGGGAGCCGAACTCAAGATGAACGACTCAAACGGCACAGTGGTGTTAATCAACAACAGAAGAAACCCCTTGAGGCTCGGCCGACCATTAGCGAGGATACTCGGTATGTCTCCTGACGAGATAAAACCAACAACAACCGTCACAGGCACGAAGTTACCCGATCTAGTACCGTACCGAGAGCTGTACATTCATCTCGGTCAGGTGAGCACAACGTACAACATTCAAGGAGGTCACCCTTCCACTATACTGAGAGCAGTGCCGGTGAAAACTGAGAAATACAACGACGGTAGAACCGAGTCGTTTTCACCACGGCAGTATAAGAGATTAACCCAGGGCAACATACCTGAGCTGATAATATCGGTGTTAGATATAAATCATAATCCTGTAAATATAGGATACCTCAGCTTAACGCTTCATGTAAAATGACCAGCGCACAATGGCCCGGAGTGAAAAAATGCGTCAATATCGGGATCTCCGACCTCGGAGACACGCGCGGTTTCGACGCTCCCGGAGTAGATGGTAAATCGTACGCCTTGCAACTGAAAAACAACATTTACAAACGCGTTGAAGTCCCCTCCGGTGGAACCCTAAGTGATATAGTAGATACCACAAGAGCAACAATCAACACTAAGTACGCCCTTGTTAACACCGGTAATAACTGGATAATATACCCATCGTTCGGGGGTAAACTGTTCGACTTAGACGATGTTGAGAGCACTACCGTCGCCCGAAACAAGCCATATATGCTCGTCTTCACCGAAGATGATAAGTGGGTGTTGTTACCCGATAACGACTGGTTTCTCAATATTAGGCTCGGCTCCCCCTACGTGTTCACGGATAACAAAGACAACCACCTAAACAAAGTCGTGAACAATGGAACCCTGCTCGTGGCTTACGTCCCAACTCAGAGACGTAGCGTAGTCGTCAGCCCACTCGACACTATGGCAGCCCACATGCTATCGAGTAAACCGGCCATACAAAACGTGACATTGCAGTTGGTGTCTGAATTCGAAGGCGTGGTCAGTATACTAGAGAGTCTACCGGCAAACTCAACACTGATCATCAAAGTCTACCTAGGGGAACCATCGGGGAATGATGTAGAGATCGTGAAGGGGATCAAACTCGGGTGGGGGAAACGACACCAGTATCAAGTTTGCAACGTTTACGTGCGGGTGGGTGTCGGCTCCAACACCAGTCTGCAGGGGGTCAACGTGATCGTGGAAAACAAGATATCACTAACCAAGATCTTCCTGCCTGACAACATACACTTCATGGGTATGAAGTTCACCCCTGAATTATTATCAGAAAACCAGTTGGAAATTATATCGTAATAGTATAATAATGACCAGTCATCGTCCCAACACTACGCTTAACGACCTAGGAGATACGGAGGGATTCGATCAGCCTGGTGAGGAAGACACCTTATATATCCTGCACTTCAAAGACAACGTGTACAGACGGGTGTCGTTATCAGATTTAAAAGAGCCCAAATGGTTGATCAACTTAACACTCGCCTCACCTTATATCACATTAGACGAAAATACGTGGATCACTAAGATTAGGAACAACGGCATCTGGGCCGGGGATTTCATTCCGGAGAGTGAATTACCCATAGAATCTATTGGCCCCCCAAAAAAGGGGTTAAGTGCTTGGCCACACAATAAATTAACATTTAGCAATAGTCCTTTTAGCATGAGTCTTGTTGATAGAATATCCTCCCCTTTCACACTCATCATAGAAGTCTTCTTTACGTCTTTATTCAATGGAAACCCCCCAATAGTACACCAAATTTTACCCGGGGTGTCAATACACTGGTTTGACGAACACATAGACCAATATTGTCGTATTGTTATACAACGGGATACCCCCACGGGTCCTATAAACCGCTTAATAAGCCTCAGTGGGGTTTTTTTACAACAGGAAAGTCTATTAGCCTCTCACCTATTACACTGACTAGTAGTCTAGAACTTGTAGACTTCAAATTCATTGATAGACTTTTAACTGAAACCCAATTAAAATATCTTTCAAAATATATATTATAGGATGGGTCTGTACCCAGTCGTAGAGGAAGTAGCGAAGACGCTGGAAACCGTAGATGGGTTCCGCTTGAGGCAGTTATGTGATGTGAAACGCCAACTAGAACAAGACCGTGACACGCGGAAAGCACTATGTAAAAAGTACCATAGAGCTTTCAATATCGTGGACGGGGCTGACACTACCCTTATGGCAACCAGCATGGGACTAGGGGCGGCAGGTGTTGGGTTGTTGGCTACCATCGTGGCTGCACCTATAGTGCTAGGTATTGAAATAACAGCTGGGGTGGCAGGGGTGTTAGGGTTGGCGCTTAAGTTAGTATCACGCAGACTGCATCGTAAGGCATTGAAACACGACGAGATCAGGGTTCTGGCCGAAGCAAAGCTCAACACAGAGGAGTTTCGTTCAATCATCTCTGAACTCACAAAATATAACGGAATGAAACAAGATATTCGGTCCAAATCTCGTAAGTCTGCTATCAGTGAGGACGAGAAAAAAAAGTACATAGAACAGGGGATACAAAAAGCCCAACAAGCCTTTATTATGAACACCAAAGAGATCATAGGCGGTTCACGTTAAACTGTTTCATCGATATAAACGTGACATAGGCACAGTGTTACCTCCAACACACGTTAAGTAGTAGGGGTAATAGTAGCAAGAGCTAAGGACCCAACCAAAGCCTTATTTAGTAAATAAGGCTTTGTAGAGACTTTTCTTGAAAGTGTTTTAAAACCCCCATTCCCTATACTACTAATATAATCAAGACCAATGCTGTAAGCATTGATAGCGGTGTGACGTTAGATGGTGCGTTGAACTACAAATGGGACGCAATGTAAATCAGGAAGTTGAACTGTCTGTATGCAGTACGATTCGGAATGAATTTCTTCAGTCAGAACATTTCAGTGTTAATGTGTGTAATGAATGCAAGTGGGACTCCGGCAACACATGAGGAATTTATCTTAGCAGTACCAGAAGACAGGGTTTTAAGCATGAACACCTTACATGGTTAATTGACGACGGTGAGACAGCCTGGGGAAGGAATTCTTTTTGTTTTGATGCATTACTTAGATATGGCAAAAGATCAGATAACCATATTACCCCCGTCCTTTGTGTAAAGAGAAATGTGCAAATGCCAGCTGTTCAACAATGCTATTGCAGATAACATGCATTTGTTGTAAAAGGTATCTGTAAGGATGGGATTAAAATATAAGCCCTACTGCCGAACCTTTGTGCGAAAAAGCATATCTCACCAAGACAATGGTGTATCTTTGTTTAAAGATTCACCAAACTGAACCTGTAATTGTGGTCAAGCGCTTGATAATAGTGTCAGATAGTTTACCAGAGTCGGAATCCGATCAAGTTGTTTTAACTGGGAAACTGCTTGACTAGTGATGGTTTACCGCCTGGTATTTAAACATGCTGTCTGTCTCTATAAATGCCTATTCAACACGATTGATAATTTACAGGTATTTGTCTTTTAATATAAGCATATTTGATAAAACGAAGCACACAGATTGTTTACACCTTTCATAGACATGAAACCTTGTCAATAATATGGTATTTTGTGGACAGTTATGAATCACGTACGTGAGGAAATGTTTAGCAAGGGTGGCAAGGTGTTAGCTTGTGTTGTATTAAAACAAAAAAGGTTTGAAAACTAAAATATTCATATTATTTGGAGTATATAAAGCTGTTTGCAACAATGTTCCCGTACTTGTACATCTTTTCAGATCAATATACCTTTGTATCTTTTCACGTTCATACATTTTTGCATCTCTACCCCTCTATTTTCACATCTGTGCATTTGTATATCTTTTCACATCTATATGTTTTTGTGCGTCTATACATGCATTCAGAGACAGTTGTCCCCAAGGACAAGGATGCAAAATCGCATCTCCCAAACACACCATGACCGGTGGTGTCACGCTGCACTAGAAAATGGTAAAACACGCGCAAAGGCTGCAGAGGGAGATGCACGCGCCGAAATGGCGTATGAATAAGGTGAAACCATGGGTTGACAACACAGTTGACAAAAGCACACAATCGATGTGCCTAGACTGACAAGAGAGGAGCGAGAGAAGGCGATTGGTATGCACCAGATGGGAGCAACACATGTCCAGATTGCACGAAGGTACGGGTGCAAGCCTTTAACGGTATCCAGGCTGCTGCAACGTTACCGACAGACAGGAAGGACTGCAAACAGAACCAGAACGGGAAGACCAAGTGTCACAACACCCCAGGAGGATCGCCGAATTCGAACAATTCATTTACACAACAGGTACGGCGACGACGACGAAGGCGACGGGTGCAACAGCGCTGGGACATCGCATCAGCCAACGAACAGTACTCCGACGACTTTGTGCTGCAGGAATCAAACCCTCCGTCCCTTCAAAGGAATGTTCCTGACAGCACAACATCGACGTCGAAGGTTACAGTGGGCGTGGCAAGTTCGAAACTGGCAAGTGCGCCGAGTACTGTTTTCTGCATGAACCCCATAGGGCATATGTGGGACCACCTGAGCAGACGGTTAAGGAATCGTCACTAACCTCGAGTGACGAGAGATCAGATAGAACGTACCCTGAGATAAGAGTGGCAGAGAATCCCGCCACCCGTCATCAGACGCCTGACGTCATTAATGAGACGACCCGTCATGACATGTATTAATGCACGTGGGGGTCATACACGATACTGAGACATGGTCTGTTTGTTGTGTAAACTTGAACAATGATTGACAATCATGTGTAGCTCTTTTTCGCTAAAACATGAGTTGTTGGACCCCATCATTGTTCAACTAACGCTCACATGTTATGTGTTGCCTGTATTCCAATCACTTTGTGGCCAAATAATGACCATTGACCCTTCTTTTACGATATACACATGCTTCGCCAATTTTATGTGTTTAGTTTGCCACTCATCAAACTCCACCTATACTTTCTTTTGCCGTCTACTTTATTTTTCAGATCTATATATCTCTACATGTGATTACATGTTGTAATCCTGTTTGAAATAGTCATTTGTGCTTCAGTAACTGAATGTGTTAGGTATTTGCCATAAACTTACTCAAATAAAACGAAAAGCCAGATAACCTTGTCCTCTCAGTAATCTCTGTTCAACCATCAGGGACAAATAATCGTTTCTAGGGTTTTATAACTGACTATTCAACAAGATTATTAATTTACACATGTTTGTATATTAATGTAAATGTATTTGATAAAACCAAACTCAAAAAATAGTCAGCAGTTTTAAGCCTTGTCATTAATAAGCTAATTTAGGGCCCTGTTATGAAACATGTACACGAGGAAATGTTTTGCAAAGGTGACAAAGTGTCAACTTGTGTTAAAATATTAAGATTGAAAACTGAAATATTCACATGATTTGGAGTATGATATGCTGAATACTGTTTATATATCTAACAGGCCCCAGCCAACAGGACATAAAAAGAAATGTGCTATGAGAGGACGGTTTTGTCAGAGATGTTATAAAGACCATCATCTTGCTCGTACATCTCAGATGACGTTGCATTTACTTGATGGCTGTGATTTACCTATAGGCCAGGAGCATTAGACAGAAACAGTAGGTAACATTGGGAAAAAATAGTAGAAAACTGACTTTTTTCAGGAAAGAATCATTGCCATGTGCAAAGTACAAAGTTCTGCAAATTCTCTCTTGTGGCATTTTCAAGATGGCCGCCAATTTCAAAATGGCCGCTAAAATCAAAATCAAAAATAATTACACACACAGATATTTTGTCAATAATTATGCCATGTGATCAAATGAAAGCTCATCTCACAAGGAATCAGGATAGTTATCACTGTCATACAATGTGGATCTGTGGATCGTATATCATCACAAATAAGAGCAGCTGCAATGTCTGTGATTGAATCCTTGGACAAACTACTAATCAAATAATGACTTCTTTTGATGCAATTTCTGTCATTCAAGAAAGTGTAAATTCTGGACTTTCCATGCTCACACGAGCTGACAATATCCTTTTTAAATCAGATTTTTCCTTTGCTATTTCCTTAGTACAGTTGAGACAATGTGTTTTGACGTTGACAACAGGAGTATTTGAGCGCAATTTAGAAGCTGGGCTTTCAGTGTCGGGAGACAGGAGTCTTTTGAAAGAATTGATGCTGCTCTTTCTGATGTAGGGTCTTCTGCATTTGCCATGGACAACAAATGGTAACTTATATTTCTCCAAAATGTGACTGCTAATCATCCCCTCTCAATATACTTGCTCGGACAAGACCATGAGGACCTTTTTCACCACCTTCAAAACGACCTGTTGAATGTCTTTTCCACAGGTTGGCATTCAGCATCTTTGTATGTTGCTCTGTCAGTTTTCAACTCCTACTTCAATAAAGTTCACCCAAATATCACATCTTATCTATTATATATGTCCCATGAAATCACACTGAATTTTTTCAAAATTATTTTGTTTCAAAAATTTACTTAAATGTTTAGGAAAATCATGATGAAATCCATAATTCCAAGTGACGTTGTTTTTCTCAGAGAAATGCACTTCCTGTACTGCTTACCAGACAATATATCATATATGCTTATCACCTTTACATGGATTCAATGATATTTTTTTCAAGAAAAAAGATAAAAGCATCTATCTTGAGAGGATAGTAATTCTGTTCATCAATAACAGCTGAAATGTATTAAGTCAACCATAGTAGATGCTTTAATAAATTTGACCAAAAGCACAAACATCAAATGCATTGTTATCATGTCATTTTTTATGGTCTTATTTATGTTTGGTGTTAAAAGTAATACATTTAGATTCCTTGTGGGATGAGCTTTCATTTGATGTGTCACATGGCATACTTATTGACAAAAGATGTGTGTGTATAATCATTGTAATGGTTTTGGCGGCCATCTTGAAATTGGCGGCCATTTTGAAAATGCTAAAATGCTTGATATCAATATAGTTAAGATTCCCTGTGAGATGAGCTCTCATTTGATATATCACATGGCATAATTATTGACAAAATATCTCTTTGTGTATAATCATTGTAATTATTTTCCCTTCCGTCAGCCCAACAGCACCTGCAGTTCGTAAGCGTTACTTAGCCAAAGCATATTGAGGCCTCTACCCCTTTCACCTTCGTTTTTTAAAAAGATAAATACTTTGCAAATAATTGACTTAGAATCGTGTGATAATGTCATTGTTTCAGGTACTGCAATCACGAATGTCTGGTTTGCCGAGCAAATCACACATGTCAGTTTCACACGTGCACCTTTCACACCAGGCTGTTCTACCAGCAAGAGGTTCCCCTCGTACAAAATAGCGAAAGGTGACAAGAAAATGATGATTGCTTGTGAAACAACTTTTTTATTCGGGTCTCCCAAATTATGAGACACACCATCAGAGTTGGTCTGTCGATTTCATGTGGCTGTGCAAAATTTGGTTTTGTTGCAATTATTAGATTTTGTGTTAGTGAGCAATTCATCGGTCTTAAATGGAATCAAACGGACTGTAGGTGGGGGTCATCGTTGATTATAATGTCGGAATACACATCAATACCGGTTCGTCCTTTAAAGTCTTCTTGCAGAATAATTTGACAGTGAGAATTTGTAATATCTCCTTCCAGGATAGTAAATATTGGTTCATTAGCATAACCACTAGAGTTCACAGGTGAAAAATATACAACACCGTACTATAAGACAGGCAATAAACGATGACTGTGTATCTTTAACCACATTGTGTCTGTTGAACAACTTTTTAATAGGGTTACACACAGTCAAATATCTGAGCTAGCAAATGTTAAAATTCCACCTGGTTAAGCATTATCAGACTTTTGCTTAACCTGACTATATTGAACATAGTCAGGCAGAGTGAATCTACCCTCCTCACTAGCCCATGTTTGGACCAGTGACACGATGTGAACGGTCATCAAACAGTTAGTAAATGGACGTTGGTCCGTTCGTTTTAGCAATTCAATATTCCAATATAACACACTGACACAAGCTTTTGAATCATGTGGGCCTTGGCCACGTCCGTATTTCTTGCTGGATTGACGTGTTCTATATTCTTCATGTTTCCATTTTTTCAAAGTTTTCACAAGTTGAATATCATCACATGAGCTGTTGAGTGTGTACAGCTCATCATTGATCTGTAGCTTGTCGAACTTCAATATTGCGAATTTATCCTCCGATCGTACCTTGCCCATAAATGTTTTCAGCTTATTACGGGTTAGCAGAACTTTCTCACTTTAGTCTTGTGATACGCGAACAGGGTAATCTTTTAGACACTTTGTACTTGCAGAATAGTCATTTTCTGTCTGAAGTCCCTCGGCATTAGGAAAATAGGCCGGGATCCAGGGTATTTAGACGGAAGACATTTCACACGTTCAATATCGACTGAGTCAGTAATATGCCTTGTATTTTCTAGAACATCGGTTACCTTTCTTGTTGTTTCACTATGGGTCTCCTTGGCTGATTCATCAATGTTATAAAATGTAAGGTTGTTCTGTCGTGAGGTATTTTCCAACATATCCACCTTTATGAGTAGATTATCGACTGTATTAATTAGTTCAGCATTCTCTATAGTAAGTTCGTTCATAAAATGTTGAATGTCGTTGATTCGGTTCGTAAGTTTGGTGAAGTTTTCGTTTATTTCGGTCCGCATCTCTCGTAATTCTTTTATTACCTCTGAAACTCAGATATCACCCTCTAATGTGGTATTTTTTTGGTGGGCCAGGATTCTGTTCAGCGTCATTAGAAAGCAGTAAGAACAACGAGAGGAACAAACAACTTTTCAAGAAAACACTCGCACATCTCGGCACGTGCAGCACGCGCACCCGCATGGCTGACCTGCGTAGTGCTTTCTTCCTCATTAGTGTGATAAAAACTGGATGAAAACAACCATTTTGGCATCGAAAAGTCACAAATCGCAACCCATGTTGTTGAGACACAATACTTTGTGTTATTCGTGCCTTCCAAGTATTTAAAGTTGGTGTCTACTTTGTAACTTTCAACATTCCGTTGGAGCTCTACGGTAGGTGGCACTCTATCCATAGGTTGTACGGCATCGATCCACCCCAAACACAGTTTGATCAATTTCCAATAACACTGTGAAGCTTGAGTTAATGAGTTAAATGTAAAACAAAACCAAAACGAATAATGAACTGTGAATGGATGAAAGTATGTTCATAAGTATCAAAAATTAAACACTCTCGCCCATGGGCCTCCGCATTGGCCACTGTTCGCCCATGGGCGTGCCCATGGGCGTGCCCATGGGCGAGCGAGTTTAAATTTTGAGTTTTCGAAAAGTTTTTTGGATAAAAACAGCACAACATCTGTCTTTGTCATCTCCTAGTCATGTGGCATCGGATACAGAAAACACTTCTTGAGTGGCTTTTTTCACTCCTATATAAGTTTAATTCCCATCTATGCATCTTTCCATATCCTTATATTTCTTTTTACAAAATATGTGTATAGGTCGTTCCACGTCTATATATCATTTCACATCTATAGGTTTTTCACATCTGTCAGCATTTTCTTTTCACATTTGTATATCTTTGCACATCTATATGACTTTCCATACCTATACTTCTTTTCACATCTGTATGATCTATTTTGTTCCACATCTGTATATCTTTTTACATCTACATACCCTTACATCATTACATCTCTCTTTGCACATTTGTGCATTTGTATATTTTCACACACACACACGCACGCAGACACGCACGCACGCACCAGCACTGTTTTTTGTTTTGTGTTTTTTTTGTTATTCAGTTTGCAATTCTGTGATACACTTGATTGATTTAACATCTATTCCCTTCGCTCTCCTACCCATAAGGGTGGAATTAACCATAAATATCCATGGTAACTCTGTCTGAGCATCGATCCCCACAGACTTATATCATATCGACTTACTAATTGTTGCTACGCAATTAGGAGGTGAACTTCGTGTGTTGGCCAATATCCGACTGTTATAGAGTATTTGAAGCACGGGAATGCATTTCGAACCGACAGCGTTACACGGAAGTTTCACATTAAATATTCCCGTACTTCAAATACTCAGTAACACCAGGAAATTAACGGATTGATTTGTCAATGGCTGTCAAGCATTAGATTTGTAAAGATATGAAAGGGTGATATGGCTGAGAGTGTTGTGGAAAATGCACGACAGGGAAATATGAAAACGATATTATTCCGTGTGTCTTGTATGTGTTGTTAAATACTTATCCACAGTATGTTAACTGCTTATTTTGTTGATAATTATTTTTTCTGTTGGTAAAAGGCGCCTTTCACGCAAATTGCATATGCCTCAGCAAGTGTAGTTTCCTGTTTGAAAAATACTTGTATTATATTTAAAATGCAGAGATTAAAACTCTTGTCTCTTGTCAGATTTAATTTTAGATTTTATAATTCGAAGGAAACATAATTTTGCACATTATGCAACGGTAGATTATTGTAATGATAAACCATGACAAAGTAATTGACACGACTATGATCGAAAAGAAATATGTGTTGAGATCTTCGCTGTCACACCATAACAAACATTGTATTTGGGCATGGCAGATTTTACGGCAACGGCATAATATGCAAAGGGAAACCACTCCAATCTTGCGTAAAAACTAAGATTAGCTGCCCTGGAGTTATTGAAAAGGTCATTGCCACTTGAAAAGGTCATGGTCATGGAGAAACCTTTCGTTACTCTCCTTTCCTTGATTATCAAAAAGGTATGGTGTTCATAGTTTTTTCCACCACTGAATCGGTGGAGAAATGTACTTTCTGATATCGAGTGATTTTGCTCCTTACAAATGGTTCCGACCAATGATCTTAGCTTACAATCGCTTTGTGCAAGTGGATGGCGATTGTAGCCGATGCCTAAGATCGTGATCGTAAGGATTTACAATAATTGTAGCGGTAAGATCGTTTTGTGCAAGTGGGCCCTGCTCATTTGTGACGCCATTCTGACTTTACGTCACAATATGCTTCGAATGACGTCACCGCTGCTGATGACACAACAATGTCTATGCGTATCATTACGCAGCGAAATGTCTTGCAGTTTTCAGTTACCAGTTGCTCATCTTTTTCAACCAATCAGATTTCAGAACACAGTGACCTTTGGTTTACAATGCCATGTACGTGTCTGAAGTGCTTTCCTTACAAACAATAACATACAGAGATTGTAATCGCACAAAACTGCCTGTCTGAAATGCCTTCCTTGCAGACAATAGCGTACATAGACTGCAATCACACAAAAGTGCCCTCCTTAGAGACCATACCATACAAAGATTGTACTCACAAAAAGGTGCCAGTCTGAAGTGCCACCCTCACAGGCGATGGTGTACAGAGATTGTACTACCACAGATGTGCCTGTCTGAAGTGCCTCCCTTACACACAATAGCGTACAGAGATTGTACTACCACAAATGTGCCTGTCTGAAGTGTCTTCCTTACAGGCAACAGCGTGAGACTGTAATCACACAAAAGTGCCCTCCTAAGAGACCATAACATACAGGCAATGTAATCACAGAAAATGCCTGTCTAAACTGCTCTCCTATCACACCATAATATACACGGACTAAAGTCAGTTCGAGAATGAATTAGATTACGGTTTCTTTTCATCAGGTTAGAAAACTTCCCACACGTATTTAAATCTGTATGATCTCAATCATGACCAAAAATATTTTGCATGACACATCTTTAACAAAACGGTTTTATAACCTTTATGCCAAGCGATTTTGACAGAATCGTGTATGAAAACAAGTTGTAAGTGGGAAGCTAGGCAGATCAGATGGCAAGATTAAATGACAGTTGAGTGTGAAAACATCGAGATTTCGTTTCGCACAACAATTGTCACTATTTCGGGTTTAGACAGACCCGTAAAGAAAATAATAGATACATAGGCATACCTCACATTACATTACCGAAACTTTATCCTCTGATTGGATGAAATTTCGTTCGCAGGAGAAAATTGTGCACTGTTTTCAAAAAGGTCGATACTTTATGTCGAAATGAGTAGTTGGCAAGGGTTTATTTAATAACGATGCTAATAACCGATTTTTGTGTTTGAACCTCCAAGAGAACACGTAATCTTTAGGCAGTCTTTGCTCTAACCCGACAGGTCAATGCTGAGTTGCACCATGAAACAAAAAACTACTCATATACATACATTGGTGGATACATAAGTAAGGCTTATACCTCGACGATCCTTGGTTGCAATAGTTAGACCCAGAAGCTTTAGCGGTGAAGGTCCTGTGTAATGTTTGCATGATTACCCAAGGATCCGAAGAGTGTAACTTACTTCAACCATAACAGAGAAAGGTAATTTCGAACCGGATCTCAGTTTGGAAATTATTTTTTTGCATTTTGTGATGCACTTTTTGAAATCAGGTTATAACGCCTCCCAAATGAGAACCTTCTCCTGGATTGCCCGTGCTGATTAGGAGCGAGCTCATCATTTGATAACTATGCCTGTTCCCATGGACCTGTTCCATTCTGTAAGCCCAGTTAGGGTATTTCATCAGATGATTGGATTGAGTGAGTGAGTGAGTTTAGTTTTTCGCCGCACTCAGCAACATTCCATCTATATGGCGGCGGTCTGTAAATAACTAAGTATGGACCAGACAATCCAGTGATCAACAGCATGAGCATCGATCTGCGCAATTAGCATGGGAAACGATGACATGCGTGAACCAAGTCCGCGAGCCGGAGACATTTTAAAAAGGCCTTAATTCCTTAACTTGTTACATTCTATGTGTCACCCTATAGCTGTTCATATGATTTCAAGTAGTATAGGGAATGATAGTCCGAAAACACTTTTCAAAAACCCCTCTACAAAGCCTCATTTACTAAATGAGGCTTTGGTGGGACCCTTAGCTCTTGCTACTATTGCCCCTACTACAAAGCCACGCCATCACGTTTACCGTGACTTGGCAGGCGGTAACACTGTGCCGTACGGCACGATCAATAATTCTTCTCTTACAAATCCCCTACCCGGCCCATCCCTCAAGTAGTACAAGTTGGGTTCGTCGGCTTTCATATCCACTTTATCTATGTTGTAAGTTTTGACTGACCATATAGGATCGGTGGCTCGCTTACGGCTATCGCCCTCGTGTTCCCCCGGCTGGTACAGATACCTCACTAGGGCCCTATCCGGTATCTGTTTCTCCTTCCCACGCAATGGAGCGGCCGACTCTGCAACTATTGATTTTAGTTTGATAGCGTCTGCCGGTTTCTTACCGGTGAGACGGGTGACTTCATGGTTGATTGCCGACACCACCTCGGGTAACCTCGTGACCCATTCGGTCGATCGTTTTCCAGGGGTGGTCATCTCCCTAGCATACTGATGGCCGAACAAGCGCTCAGCCAAAGTCCTATTAAATCTCTCAACTATAGCTTGGCTGCGATGGGCTCCAGCCGTGCCACGCCTGACCTTCGTATCGTGTTTGGCTAGCAGTTGTGACACGGCACCCATGAACTCCCGTCCGGGGTCAACTTGCAGCTCTGTTGGCCACGTCAGCGGACTGCGTTTGTATATACGTTCGAATCCTCTGGCTACCTGGGCCGAATCTTTCGTGGTCAAGGGTTCGGCTTCCTTGTAACGACTGGCTACGTCCACTACGGTTAAGGCATACTTGTACCTCTTATCGTGAGGTAGGAACAGTAGGTCTGCCTGGTGAATGCTATTAGGTATGTTAATACCGAACCTCCTTCTAGGTACGTAGCGTGGTGCAGGCAAATAGATCTGCCACAGGGCTTGTTTTTCAAGCCACGCTTTGGCTTCCTCCGGGGGTACTCGCGCTAGTTTAGCTAGCTTATCTACTGCGCTAGCTCCTTTCCAGTACCCACGCGGGCTGTAGTAAATAGACTCAAATTTTTTCATGTCCATACGCGTATGTGTTTATCCCATCAATAGCTATCCAACGTTTCGTGTCCATAGGCGATAGGGACGTCTTGTTTATAGTCAGTCCGTATATCTTGTGCCCATCACTTCTAAGTGTGTTCATTTTATGTCTAAAGGTACGGGTCTTGAACAGGGCTTCCTTGAATCTGGCGTGTTTGATGTGTTGTTTCACCACATACTTCTTAACCCCCTTAGCCTTCCGGATCTCGCTATTGTCGGCTTTCAGTATGGAGTACATCTTAGGCCTCAAACCTATGTACTCGGCTATGGGCGTGCCAGCACACTCGTCCTTCATCTTACCTAGGACCTTTTTATTTACCGTACTGTGCATGGCATGGGTCTTAGGGTAGTCGCTGGTGTCGTATAAATCGATGTGTTTTTTCATGTCCTCGTACACGTCCTCGGTTCGAATCTCCATCAGCAGGGAATCCGTGTCAGTGTACAGCACTTCGCACCTGTCGCCGTACTGTTTCTTGAGCTCGTTGTAGTAAAAGTCGTACATCAGGTGTTTGGATAAATCGAGGATGCTCATCCCCACGTAAACAGGTCGGTTGAATTTTATGTGGCTTTTCTTCATGTGTAGGGCAGCCAGGTCGTCTGTGAATATCTTGCTACGGTTGAATGCCGGACTGGCTATCAATTTCCTGAGCTTGTCTTCCTCACTAGATCTAACCAGCTTCACGGTCACGCGTTTCCTCAGGTTCTCCATAGTCTTACCAAACACCGAGTTGTTCATGAGCTTGTAGAGATTTTTCTCGAAATCACTGGTGGCTTTTTTTCGTAGGTCTGTGTTCATTCTGATGTAGGGCTCCATCCATGGGCTCTGGTCGAACATGAGCACCCTGTGTATTTTGGCCAGCCTCATACCCAACGACAGGTACAGCTGTAGGTTGCGATAGTGAACGATGTACTTGGTCTTATTCATTAAGTTAGGCACGAGTTTTTCAACGTCTGTCACACGACCACCTGACAAGTTATGTTGGTACTCAGACATCCAGTCTGGGTTAACCCTCATACGTTCGGGTGCAAGGGGATAGCTGTTGTGCGATGCGTGTAATGCCTTGGGATACTCTAAGTCAACTTCGAGGATATAACCTTTGTTCGAATCTGGTGCAATGCTCATAACATCAACGTGGGGTACCCATTCGAATCCCCCTGTAGGTAGATACTGGCTCATGGCCCAGCCGTACAGGTTATTTGCGTCGAGGTAGAGAATGTGATTGGTTGGTTTGTTAGGATCGTAACCTTTCACGTATTGATTATTTGCTTTAGCGTATCGTTTGGATGCCATGGAAATCCCACCTCGCAAGCCTTTCTCAATGAATAGGTGCATGTCGTAATCTGTTAGCAATTCCAAATTAACTCCGATCTTTTTAAGCAAGGCGTCCCACGACAGACCTGGGCTGGTGTAATACCATGCGGGGTCGAGTTTATACTGCTTTAAACATGTCTGCCTAAACGTTTCAAACACGTCGGCTAACAGCAGTACATCTGTCCTCAAGTACAGGTCGTGATAATCACCCAGGTTCTTACAACCCAGTTTATTCCATACGTTAGTCGCGTGCGAGTAATCATCTCGTGAGACGGACGCCTCATTCAGCTTGCTATAAAAGCAGTCAATAGGGGGTAGTCTGGTCTCGGTGAACTTGGTCCAACTATCCATGTACTCATAGGGGTACACACCCTTCCTCATAAGCAGGGGTCTAGTCTCGACGTCTGTGTATCGATCGGTGATAGGGAAGGTATTGTTAGCCTTGACCAGACTGTCGAGTGACGACAGGAGGAATTGAAACGAGTCAATGAACCTAAGTCCGTTTAAGCTGAAGGAGATGTATCTCTCCATGTTGTTGGGGATGCACGATATATTACCATCGATTTTCGCGATGGCCTGCATGATCAAGTGTGAGTCGTACCCTCTCAAGTTGTGAAAGACAACGGGGATGTTTATTGTCTTAGGGTTGATTTTAAGCTTGAGGTTGCACGCGCTGTGAGCGGCGCCTCTATACTTACCAGTTATGTGACAGTGATCTCTCACCGAATCACCGTTAAGCGGTGAGTCACACACGTGACAGTTAGTGCTACTAGTGTGAGCTAGCCTGTCGGCTCTGGTCATACGCATGGGAGCGATTTTATACAATGCATTCCTAATAATTTTTTCTTCCTCCTGCAAGCACTTTAGAAACCTTTCAGCCGCGTCAGGACCCCTATACACTACCGGAGCTTTCGTTTCCCCGTCACAACGGACAACGATGTATCCAAAACCGCAGGCTATATGCTCTTGTGTCTTGTGGGTGAAACTCCCACCACTAGGGGGTGTGGGGGATGATTCCCCTACCACCAAGGCTTCGAAGTCGGCGTATATGATATAAGGCACAGACATTTGATTCTTGTGATTGTCGAATTTTAGGATATTTTCACCTTCCTTAGGCATGTCGACTCGTATGGCCGTCTGCCCCACACCTTGGCAATCATCCCGGTGGGATTCTAATAAATCGGCCCGACTGAAACCGTGTAGGCATCGTACACAAAAGTGTTTTTCCCCAACGTGTTTCGACTGGTCGTGCAACAACCGGCTGAGATTTTTTATCCACGTGTAGTGATACGTTTCACCTCGCTTGATCATGAATAAATTAATAACTTGGCGATCCTTCACCGGGCTGACCCTGTGTACTATTGTTGTGTTACCTTCGTGTCCAAAGACATTTATAGCCAGATTATTCTGTTTTTCTACTTTAGTGATCTGGGATATTGGGGTGGGTTCATCTATACCATCCCAGTTGAGCCCATCGTCCTGTGGATAATTAGAAGCCCTGTTCGGATTAGTGGCAGCTGGAAATAAGGCTGACCTGATAGCTAACCTCAGGCAATCGTTTCCTCTATTCTTAACGTTTACTATGGCTTGTTTGTTCTTATAGTAGGGAGGCAAGGCTAGGTATGACCCACCTCTGAACGGCACGTAGTTAGCTATATCTAGATAGACGTTATCGATTTTATCTACAGCCCACCCGGACCCCATGTGCGTGTAGCGTTCTAGGTATTCTCGTATCTGCTGAAAACTATTATCGATTGATGCGTCAATGGTCTCTGTATGTGTGACGACCTCTTGTTTGCCTCGGAAGTAAGGTTGAACATACTCAGTGACCCCTGTGGTGCCCTCCTTATCGAGCGACATTTTCACCGTGATCTGAAACTTGATACTTCCTAGGTTATTTAGTTCCTGGTTGACCTTATCAGCTATCAGAGGCTTGATATCTGTAATGTCTATGTTTCTATCGACGAGCATGCGCCAACCTCTCAAATAGTTGCCTACAGCGCGCTCAGTGCGAACGAACTGCAGGTCAACAGCTCTATTCTGTTGTAATAATTCTACGAGCTGTGGTTTCCTCATACGGGAATACCCGCCTAAACCCAAATCGTGTGCCTCGGTTTTCAGTTGTTTTACAGTGGGAGGTTTTGCTACGGGGGCATGTGATAACAATGCGGTTAACCCGGCTCTCCCCAGGTGTGAATAACCCGTGTGTCCAAGCTGTTTTGCTTGAGCTTTTAATTGTTTTACCGTAGGAGGGACTTCTAAACCTAGTAATCTCAACAATGCTGGCTTCCGCATTCTAGAATACCCGATCACACCTCTCTGCTTTGCGACCCGCTTGAGCTCGCGCACAGTAGACATCGTGTTTACACCTAAGAGAACCAATGTCTAATTGGTTCACAGTAAGGGGAGGTAACTCTTAAGTGGCTATCTTGAGCAGTCGCCTATGTTCTTTTATGTAGCCTTTTTTATTCTCGTATATGAGTTGATGTCTGACTACGTTCGCTCCGTGAGCTTTACATAAACAGTAGTGCCCTTTAACCCCGATACCACACACAGAACACGTGTAGTTAGGACTTCCCATATGGAAACAACAGAACCCCTGATTCCTGCATTTCCTACCACAGGCCTCGGTCTTCCCCATAAGTATGTATTCGCATCGGTATGGAGCGGGTCTCATGTTTACTTATATAGGTATTTTAGTTTAATTGCTTTGCAACCAACGCAGTAGCTGCTATACCCAACACTATGAAGCCCAGTTCACGATTCATTTGTCCCTTGGATGGTGTGTAGTACTGAGCGAGTGTGGGTTTATTGAGCGGTTCCAATTGTTTACCAGTTAGTAGATAGTATTCTTTCATTGCTTCATCGACATCGTTGAATGTTTGAACGGCATGGTTTTCACGCGTGAGTTGTTCGTTAATAAAATCGATCCTCTGGAGGCGTTTTTTAGCGTACTCGGCCTGTGCTCTTTGTAATTTCTCAGTAGCGAGATCGTGCCGCTTCCTTTCTTCCTGTATTTCAGCCGCATGATCATCTCGTAGTTTCGAGAAGAGGTAATTACTCCCGGAAAATGCCAGGGCATTCACTAACGCCCCACCGACCATCATAGCTATCGTGGCCATCCCTATATTTATTTCATTATATTATCAGGTATTATTCCTTGTTTTACTAGGATGTCTTTTGTGGCCATCGCCATACCAAGGTTCATTATGAGCATACCCATATCCTGCAGGTTGAAATCTAGCTTGATAGTTGGTTGTTTAAGCACCATTTTAGTCAACCGAGCGTACCCTACTGCTAGACTAGCTACCACTGTGGCGTGGTATGCGTCGTTGACGAACGTTTTCCCCTCAGACATTATGTATATATAAAAATATTTTAAATTATAACATGATATGCGGGTCGACGGTGGGGGTACCCCCCACAGTGGGGGTTACCACCTCAGGTACCACCTCACGTCCCTCACGTGTATATAACCACGAGATAGCCAAGGCAGCAGTTACACCTACAGCCAACAACAGTCGGGTTGGGTTGGTCACTTTATGTTGGTTACACCACCGTTTTTTACCGGCAGCTACTCTCTTAGGATTCTTCTGTCTGGTTACTGTTGAAGTGGTCTCCACCGTCACTGGTTCCTGTGAAGGGGGTACCACCACTGGGGTCTCCTCCTGTGCAGCATCCATCTATACTATTATTATTATTCTTTCTCTCAAATTGACAATGTTTTGCCGTGATAATCGCCGCCGTCACTGGAGCCAACAACATGCCATATTTGTGGTACAGCCCGCAGCTGATAGAGCTCACGGCGTGTTCGATAAAAGGGTCTTTCTCGAGGTCCTCCCACAGGTAAAGTCGGCGCTCTGGTGGAATGGGAAGGAAGTGTGATACAATACCGGTATATATCTGGGTCATAGCCGATCCTATTGTCTTTGTCATTTCTGCTCCGAGCCGGGACTCGTATCTAGCGTACAGCTTATCGATTTCTTCGGCTGACATTTTGTGAATTTTATCCGGGGTGTAGTCTCCAAAGTAATGTTTGGCTTTGCCGCCAACAGCCAACGCCACCAGTTTCTCTCGCTTGGGGGAATCCCCACTGGGGGAACCCTCCAACGACAATTGTTCGAGCAATTCCTCACACTCCATCTTATAATATAACAAGTAAGATTTAGTTTTAACTATATAATACCCGATACAAACAAAACACAGAGAAATGAAGGTTAAGTTGCACACGACAAATACTTCAAATATCATAGCTATGCTTAGCATTTGCTTAGCTTTGCTTAGCTTTAGCTTAGCTTTGCTTAGCAAACTATATATGCTACTGGTTGGTCGGTTTTTAGAACGAGCTTAGCGTGTTTAGTTTCAGCGAGCTGTTTCTTCACCCGTTCCCGTTCTAATTTACTCATCACATCGTTCTCTCTCAAACACTCCTCGAACGAATCCCTGTCCTTGCAGTGAAATAAGGCCACCCATCGCGTCTGCTCCCTGAGGTCTTTCAACACCGAGTTGAACTTCTGCGTTAGCACCCAGACGCTGTGATTTGCATGCCGGCCGGAGAAGGCCAGGTACGATAGCATGTCTCTCTTTTTTGTTATCTCGCGATTAGCGCTGCAGTCGTCCAGTATAAACAGCGTCGGTTCCCCTTTAAATTTCTCGTGAAGAGCTTTCAACCAGTCCTGCAGGCGTGTTCCAGGGTCGATTTTGTGTACGTCCGGGTCCGTCATCACCCAAGGTCGCGCGTACGTTTTATTCATGCTCAGAGTAGGGCACATGATAACGATGTTATCGAACACATCCTTGTAGTAACCCTCCAACATATCCAACACGAAAACGGTCTTCCCACAGCCAGTCTGCCCGCATATGATAGCGCAGTGTGGGTCAGTGGGTAACCCCAGGGGGGTGTGGGGGTCTCCCCCACTAGTAGATGGCTTGCACGAATCTCCCATTGTCTATATTAAGTTGCGCGTCCATAATAACGTACAGATATAATTTCAACTTACCAGCGGTTTGAGCCTTCTTAGTAATCTGGATGGTTATCCCTTCGCTGCCGTTATCTATACGACGCCCGCTGCCGTGCAGTTTATCATCATCCGTGGATCGCATGTCCAACCATAGGGCGTACTTGGTGGTCAGGTATTCACCGATTTGCACGGAGCCGAGGTCCAGGTCCTTTGTTATGTAGTCCCCCACTGGTAGCTTTTTTATCTCATCCCACTGCTGGTGTGGCCTCATACCATGACTGAACAGCTGGTTGGGCACGCCCTCGATGGTCACTTCCACCTTTTCAATCTCGGGGTTGAAAAACTTCTCGCTGTCCCTCCGGAATGGCTCATAATCCTCCACGGGGACGACCAGGATACCTTTCATAGATCGCGCCGGCACGTTCAGGTTGATATTCCACACAGTGTCGCTCTTATCTCGCACGACTGATCTATGCCTCAGTACACGATCGTACAGGATAGCCATCTTCCCAGAGTACTGGCTTCGAACCTGCCTGGCCAGCTCCGGGCTAGTGACCATGTCGAACTCCAGAGAGATGTTGTCTATGGCATAACTAGCCTCATCACCGTTCGGCGTACGCACTACTTTGCTATAGTCGTTAAACGTGAGCTCGTATTCGAGCCTATCACCCAGTGCGGCCTGGTAAAACGGCGCGTGTCCCGTGAGCAACTCGAAGTCGAGCGGCACGGAGAATCGATTCCCGTATGCTAGAGCGATGGCCTTTTCACCGTCCGATAGCTTGTCTTGCTGGTCTGTCGTGAAGACGTATCCTATGCGCGCCCGGGTTGATTTACTGATACCCTGGTACACATCATTGACTCGTTCTCTCTCGCTTTTCCAGAGATCCTTGTAGCAGTGAAACACGTCGCTGTCGTCGATGCTCAGCACCTCGTTACCGCTGATCTTGACGGTCGTTTTCTTGATGATAGCTCGACCCACGTTCCGCACTAGCTCGCGTTTGTCGTTGTCGGAGGTCAACGTGATATTGAACGCCAGTCGAACAGTGCCTGGTACAATGAGGTCATTCTCACCAAGGTTTGGAAATCTAACCAGCAGAGTTTGATTCTGGTCTATCTTGCTGGGATTGTTGGTGATAGTCACCGACTGGCGCACGGCTCTGGCACCTAATGGCTCTCTCAATTTTCTGAAAGGATCTAATTTTCTACCGTACATTGTTATATAAATGAAATATATTTTTAATACTAATGGATGAAGACATACCTATGGATGATATGCGGGGCGATAGTACCCAGGCATTCGATGATGACCAGGAGACCTCATTCTCGCAAGGTGACGAGCTCCTTAAAGGCGCCGTCGACGGTTATTACGACGTAGTTGAAAATAAATCCAAACTCAAATCGTCGGGAAGGAACTATTCCGATTTTACCCTCGATAGCAATGGCACGCTGCGTTTGAAGGCTCACCCGGATATCGATCTCATGCATCAACACACGAGAAAACCGCTTGCCTTATCAACATTGGCCGGTAAACATGGAAGTAAGTTTGTCCAAGATGAACTAGGCTTCACAGATTACGGTGGCGCGCGACCTAAGCAGTATCCTCCGAAGTTAGTTCAAGGTCTGGAAGGCATCAGGGACGCCACATCAGATCAAAACATGACTTATGATATTAAAAAGGTGTTGGCCGACTACGAGAACGAACCCTTCCCGGGGCTCAAAAGTACTTTTAGGGAACTGCGGGGGTTGGACCTGTTAATGCAAACCATTCGTGGTCATCTCTGGAAAAGCACGGCCAAAATGAGTGAGATAGACGACCACATCGCCTATGAAAGGAAAAAACTCGGTGAAACTGAGGACGAGGCTCTGAAAGCCCCCATCGAGAAACGAATACGTGATTTGGAAGAGGAAAAGAAGGTCTGGTTGGAGACAGCATCCTCCTTCAAAGAAAAGCTTCGATCCCAGGTCAGCCGTATACGGGAAACCATCAATCAAGTCCTCCACCGAGACACCACGTTAGCAGACAGGATTCGGATATTATTCCGGGAGCAAGGGATCACCATCGCCAGCATTCTGACTGCATTGGGTTTCATTATATCAACCCTGGTGGTGTCACTGGTGGGGGGTGCCCCCACACCCCCAAGTGCCGGTGGGGGAACTCCAAGTGGCGGTGGGGGTGTTAAAGACTGGATTAAAAAACTCGGGGAAGGCCTAGCTAAACTGGCTGGTAAAGCCGCCGAAGCCCTTCCCGGCATCCTGGGTAGCATCGTCTCGTGGTTGTTGAGCGCTCTGTCTAAAACTGCCATGTGGCTCAGTCAAAACCTGTGGGCAGCCATCGTCGCCGTGGCTGGTCTGGTGTACGTAGCGGCTAAGAAATCTTTAACCAAATAAGTCCCAAAGTTACCCCACCAACCACTAAGGCTGTTTTATTATCAATATGCTGCTGATAGGTGGTGGAAACCCCCACACCCCCCGGGGGTACCTCCACATGAACTTTAGGCTCCGGGGGTGGCGCCACTATACCCTTTTCACGTGGTGGGATGTGTGGGATATAGGGGGTGTTAATATCGGGGTTGATACCCAACTTTTGGTCCGCCGTGGCTATGACTATTTTGTTGTTATAACCCACCACTTTTTTTATTCTCAGTTGCATATCACTCGGAGCCATGTACAACCCCACACCGAACACGTAATTGACTTTCGATCTGGCGTATTCTAACACGTTTTGGTAACGGTCGATGGCCCTCGGGAGATCAACTGGAGAATTGATAGCATCCTCAACGTTGGAAACGAATTGTGTCTGAGCGTCGTAAGCAGTTCCCTTACCGAGGATGTTAGAACGCGTCATCGACTGCGCACCCAACAGCGCCCACACGTACGTTCGAATCGAGTCGTTCAAGCGTATTGTACCAGCACGAGTGAATCCTTTCGATGTTTTTGAGATCATTTTAGTCCAGGCTGTGGCTGCATCAGGACTGGTTTGCTTTATACAGCTGACATGGATCTTTTCATTCGTTGTGGGGCCTGTAAATGTATGCCGGTTTGGGTTGTATGAACCATCTTTAGAACCGGCATAATATTTTCCGGACCTGTAGAAGTACACGAGAACTATACCGAGACCATGGTTCACACCAGGAAGGCGAAAGTCTTTATTCGTTGGAATCTCAAACTCCCCACAAACACGTTCATAAGCGCGTCTATCATAAGGGTTATTCGTCATACTCCACGCTTTATCTTGGGGAAGAGGAGCACTTATTTCCTTCAATATTCGTCTCGTTTGATAATAAATATGAAACAAAATAACCGCCTTACTCAGTTCGTCTATACCGTAGTCTGGTTTCACACCCGACCCTGTCGTCGCACACCACACAGCAAAGTTGAGTTGGTTCTGCCAAAACTGCATTGGGTTTTGATTCCAGTTTACCACCGCCTGCGCGTTATTAACGGACACGACATACTTTTCAAAGATATCAATAAAGGTTGTTTTAAACCCCGTACCATCTGCATTCACCACGATTTTCAAGTGTGCTAAATCCATATTATAATTTATAATTCATATATTATAATATGTACATAACACTTCCCGGAATAACGAGCGGTGAGGCCGTTCAACTGGCGCACGCGATCGATAACACGTCAGGTCAACTCGAAGTCGCACTCTGCGATATCACCTACCTACCGCAATGGACTAACATTAATATCAACAACAATAAGCTGTTCGTCAGTGGAACTCGCAGTCAGATAACTGACGGCTACTACAGCGTGTGCTCTCTAAACGATGAGGTCTTCAAACCCCTGGGAGCCGAACTCAAGATGAACGACTCACACGGTACAGTGGTGTTAATCAACAATGGAATAAACCCTTTGAGGCTCGGCCGACCATTAGCAAGGATGCTCGGTATGTCTCCTGACGAGATAAAACCAACAACAACCGTCACAGGTACGAAGTTACCCGACCTAGTACCGTACCGAGAGCTGTACATTCATCTCGGTCAGGTGAGCACAACGTATAACATTCAAGGAGGTCACCCTTCCACTATATTGAGAGCAGTGCCGGTGAAAACTGAGAAATTCAACGACGGTAGAACCGAGTCGTTTTCACCACGGCAGTATAAGAGATTAACCCAGGGCAACATACCTGAACTGACAATATCGGTGTTAGATATAAATCATAATCCTGTAAATATAGGATACCTCAGCTTAACGCTTCACGTAACATGACCAGCGCACAAGGGCCCGGAGTGAAAAAATGTGTCAATATCGGGATCTCCGACCTCGGAGACACACGCGGTTTCGACGCTCCCGGAGTAGATGGTAAATCGTATGCCTTGCAACTGAAAAACAACATTTACAAACGCGTTGAAATCCCCTCCGGTGGAGCCCTAAGTGATATGATAGATACCACAGGGGCAACAGCCAACACTAAGTACGCCCTCGTCAACACCGGTGATGACAACTGGAGAATATACCCATCGTTCGGGGGTAAACTGTTCGACTTGGACGATGTTGAGCGCACTACCGTCGTCAAAAACCGGCCATATAGGCTCGTCTTCACCGAAGATGACAAGTGGGTGTTGTTACCCGATTACGAAACCTGGTTTCTTAATATTGATCTCTTCTCCCCCTACGTGTTCACTGATAACAAAGACCACTACCTAAACAAAGTCGTGAACAATGGAACCCTGCTCGTGGCTTACGTTCCAACTCAGAGACGTAGCGTAGTCATCAGCCAAATCAACAATTCACCACTCCACATGCTATCGAGTAAACCGAACATACAAAACGTGGCATTACAGTTGGTGACTGAATTCGAAGGCGTGGACAAATTATTAGATGGTATACCATCAAACGTAACACTGGCCATCAAAGTCTACCTAGGGGAACCATCGGGGGATGACGTCGAGATCGTGAAAGGGGTCAAACTAGGGTGGGAAAGACGACACAAGGATCAAGTTTGCCACGTTTACGTGCGGGTTGGTGTCGGCTCCAACACCAGTCTGCAGGGTGTCAACGTGACCGTGGAAAACAAAATATCACTAACTAAGATCTTCCTACCTAACAACATACACTTTATTGGTATGAAGTTCCTCCCTATACTAGTACCAAAAAACCAGTTGGAAATTATACCATAATATTATAACAATGACCAATTATCATCCCAACACTACTCTTAACGACCTAGGAGATACTGAGGGGTTCGATGAGCCTGGTGAGGAAGATGAATTTTATATCCTACACTTCAAAGACAACGTGTACAGACGAGTGTCGTTATCAAACTTAAAAGAGCCTAGATGGTTGATCAACTTAACATTAGCCTCACCTTATATCACACTAAAAGAAGATGATCTTATCACTAAGATTAGAAACAACGGTGACTGGATCGGGGAGTTCATTCCGGATGGTGGTGTAGCAGTCATAGTAGGGTTTGGTAATATAAAAAATAGGTTAAGGTCTGTTGGGTCAATCAATAAATTAACATTTAACACTAATATACCTTTCCCGGGCAGTATTGAGCTATCATACTACCCTTTAACAATCATCATAGAAGTCTTCTTTACGAGTGATGGCACCATGAGAGTAACCCAAATTTTACCCGGGTTGATAATAAGATGGGATTACAAACACCTATCCAAATATTGCCGTATTATTATACAACGAGGATACCAACCGGACCCTATAAACCACTTAACAAGCCTCAGTGGGGTTTCTATTGAAATAATAGGAGAGACTATTAAACTCTCACCTATTACCCTGACTATTGGTATAAACCTTCTAAGCCTTAAATACATTAAGAGAAAGTTAACTGAAACCCAATTAAAATATCTTTCATAATATATATTATAGGATGGGTCTGTACCCAGTCGTAGAGGAAGTAGCTAAGACGCTGGAAACCGTAGATGGGTTCCGCTTGAGGCAGTTATGTGATGTGAAACGCCAACTAGAACAAGACCGTGACACGCGGAAAGCACTATGTAAAAAATATAATAGAGCTTTCAATATCGTGGATGGGGCTGACACTACCCTTATGGCAACCAGTATGGGACTAGGGGCGGCAGGCGTTGGATTGTTAACCACCATCGTGGCTGCACCTATAGTGCTAGGTATTGAAATAACGGCTGGGGTGACAGGGTTGGTAGGGTTGGCTCTTAAGTTAGTATCACGCAGACTTAATCGTAAGGCATTGAAACACGACGAGATCAGGGTTCTGGCCGAAGCAAAGCTGAACACAGTGTGTGAGCGAATTTCCACGGCACTCTCTGACAGTAAGATATCAGAAGAGGAGTTTAGTTCAATCCTCTCTGAACTCAAAAAATATAACGGAATGAAACAAGATATTCGATCCAAGTCTCGTAAGTCTGCTATCAGCGAGGACGAGAAAAAAAAGTACATAGCACAGGGAATACAAAAAGCCCAGCAAGCCTTTATTATGAACACCAAAGAGATCGTAGGCGGTTCACGTTAAACTGTTTCATCGATATAAACATAACATAGGGGCGATAGCCGTAAGCGGGCCACCGATCCTATATGGTCAGTCAAAACTTACAACATAGATAAAGTGGATATGAAAGCCGACGAACCTAACTTGTACTACTTGAGGGATGGGCCGGGTAGGGGATTTGTAAGAGAAGAATTATTGATCGTACCGTACGGCACAGTGTTACCGCCTGCCAAGTCACGGTAAACGTGATGGCGTAGCTTTGTAGTAGGGGCAATAATAGCAAGAGCTAATAGTCCCACCAAAGCCTCATTTAGTAAATGAGGCTTTTTAGAGGGGGTTTTGAAAAGTGTTTTCGGACTATCATTCCCTATACTACTTTTCATTTTATCTATATCCAATTTTACTTTTCAAGAGAAATAAATCAGAAGTTAGAGACAATTGTAAACCGTCCAACATATTTCCTACAATAAAATCCCAGGACTTACACACAGGTAAAGACCAACCCCGGGTAGAACATATAGGCCCATTTTCGTTTGTTGAAGGAATTCTTTTTAAAAAACGAGCAGCTTCGATACGTTGTTTTGCTAATTCAAAAAAAAACAAAAAAAAAAAAACATTTCCCCCTGCCAAATTTTATTACCCACTCCTAAGGAATATCTACAGGCTCTATTTTGGATGGCACGGATGCAGCTCTACTCTTCTGTTCATTGCTGTCCCATACGATAAAATTGGCTAGACTACATTATCACACATTGTGACTTCACCATGCTTCATAAAGCAGCACTTTAACTGTTCGTGCGCACGGTCTCTGACGCAGGTCACGTGTCCCTAAGACGAGCAAACAGGTCTGCCTGCAAACGGTATAAGAAGCTATACCGAAATGTCGCATCAAAGAAATAGTTGTCCATAAAGGATTATTCTTTTCTAGTTGTGTGGAAAATAGTCGGACGTGAAATGGTGACCTTCTGGTAGTTACCTCTTGAGCTAACTCACTGAGCTACCTCCACACTTACAGGAAAGAGAGTCATGGAAATAATCTTTAAAGAGATTTAAGAAAAAGGTCAGAAACTCAGAAAGGTCAATATTGATCATGTATATATTTAACAAGTCATAACATGTCATCATCAATAGCATACCACAGTTGGAGCGAACGTCACCACTTCCACCAGATTTTACTTTTCGCTGATGAATGCCTCGTATACAAATATCCATCATAACTAACTTCCAGGCTTCCCTTGCTTGTGATCAGTAACTCCATTTTGAATGACTGATCTCCCAGTTCACCTCATGTCTTAAATTAGGTGTCAGAAGGAAACCATTTGAGTAAAGTAATTAACTGATAAGCCCATGAATTCATTAACCTGTTTGAAATCGTCAAGCTCAAAGCAAGTTAAACAAACAATATGACTTGTGACTTTTAATCCCACAATCTTTTAAAGAATCACTACTGCTAATATGCCCATTTCTCCTGTTTTGAAAAAGATCCAGTTGCTTACAGCACAACACTGAAAGGAATAATTAATTTGAAAGTATAAACAAAATAAAGGGAGAACAGGACGTTTTATAACAGCTTTTGAATTAGTTTTTGGCAAATAACTGAAGAACAACATGCTTTTATTACAGACGATGGAAGTAAAATTTATAAAAATGTAGTGTAATCAAAGTAAATAACTGGAGAACAGGGTGTTTCTTATTAATTATTTTTCCAATGACATTTTTCCATGACTTCTTTTCCTGTGATTTTCTTTCCGAGTACCGCAAATCTATCTAGTCATTCCTGAAACAGTACGGAAATGAACGGAAAGAGGCGAATAGGTCATGGTCGATTACGAAAGTTATGGTAGGCGTGTTGTCTAGCGATTTTTATCGTTTTTCGATTCACTCTCGATTACCCTAACATAAAAATCAATTTTTATTCGGAAAAACATATTTGAAACCATATTTCTACAAAAGTTGTAATAATAAAATAGACCATGTCATGTCTTCCATCAGACACGCCTTACATTATTGTTCAGATAGTTCCATATCAAAACGGGTGTCTTTTCGCGCTCCTTTCGTTGTAACTATACTTATGAAGTGAAAGTCCTATAGTCTCACAAAGAAACCAAGTCCTATCCTAATACATTTGTACATATATTCGTGCATGTTGAAACATTCTTTTTCACTTACGTTAATTTGGTGCCAGACAGGTAGTGTTTTGTCCACATTACGATGCGCAGTCAAACCATTGATTGATTATTTATTCGTTAGGAGAGATAACTCACAACAGTTACCACAGACATGATTGAGTCTCTTACACTGACCAGTGACCCTTTCAACCTTAGTTAGGTTGGGGTGAAATATCCCACCAGAGTTAAGGTTTACCAAGGGTAGTTCTGCAACGGGCTTTAAGGTTATCGTAAGGTTAACTCATTATGTTCAACCACAGTAAAGGTTGTTTCGTACGAAGAGACCTTGATATGTGTAGTGTTTTCAAACAGACTTGATATGTGTAGTGTTTTCAAACAGACTCGATATGTGTAGTGTTTTCAAACAGACTTGATATGTGTAGTGTTTTCAAACAGACTTGATATGTGTAGTGTTTTCAAACAGACTTGATATGTGTAGTGTTTTCAGACAGACTTGATATGTGTAGTGTTTGCAAACAGACTGGATTATGTGTTGTGACGAAAGATGAACTTATTCAGATTGGCAGTAGCTGTTGTGTTATACTTACATTGCACATCCAAGGTAACACGGTTGCTTGTCATTCCCCTTGCCTGACAGGTCCAAACAGTGGAATCATTCCGAGAAACATTCCTGATGGTCAGCGAGTATGTACTTGTTTGTCCTCCTACAGCTGAACATGTGAATCCCTCTGTCCCCGATATTTGATCCCCGGTGCTCGTATCTACTCTGCAGACAGTTTGAAATGACTGGCTATCATCCCTGCTGAATACTATTAACCCCGAGACTCTGGCATTGACAACCGTGCAGGTAAAACTGACCTCAGTCCCTAAGACGGCATACTGTCCAGGGCTGGTCAATGTGACAGTTCCACCTGCAAATGTAAAGCAAATACTTTGTGTTATATATGATTAATACATTAAAAACATGCGGATGCTTTAGGTTCACTTAATACCATGTTGTCAGATGATGAGTCTACCTGAGTCAAGTGGCAGACATAGAAAAACATTCGCTCGTCATGGGTTCGAATCCCTACATGGGTACACCGAGTAGTGACCTCCATCGTGATATTGCTGGGATATTGCTAAAAGCGCGCCCACAACTGACCCCAACCACAACACTGTAAGTTGGAATCGATGGCCGGTAATCCCCACTTTCCGGATAGCCACAGGTACAATGTGAGACTCGCCAAGAGTGAATGTACTCACCAAGAATGTCAGACACGCTTTTATGCTAGCCAAGATTGTCAGACACGTGATTATACTCACCAGGAATGTCAGACACGTAATTATACTCACCAAGAAGAAAAGCCCCGTGGCAATAGAATAATTACCCCCAAAAATATCAGATACGTCAATGTGGTCACCAAGAATGTCAGATACATAAATAAATTCACCAAGAATGTCAGATACATAGATAAACTCACCAAGAATGTCAGATACATTGATAAACTCACCACGAATGTCAGATACATTGATAAACTCACCAAGAATGTCAAATACATTAAGAAACTTACCAAGAATGTCAGATACATTGATAAACTCACCAAGAATGTCAGATACATTGATAAACTCACCAAGAATGTCAGATACATTGATAAACTCACCTGTAATTACTTGAGCAGAAAACAGGAGAAACACTAGATGTTTCAAAAGGTCCATATCTGTCATTGCGATACCCGAAGCAAGCAAGTGACTGTCACTGATACCTGGTGATTGCCATCCCTCTCAGAGAATGTAATGCATGTAGCTTGAGAGCTACAACAATACAGTTGCTCTTAACCAACACGGATACAAAACTTCCTTTTCAATATACTTCCTAGAACGTATTCCAGCTTGCTGGCTGCTCCGGATATATCCCACTTAAAGCGACCAGTTGCTGCACCGATGTTGAGTAAATGGAGCTAAGTAAATGTCGGTTAGACCCGCCTTTATTGTTAATTTCTGATTGCAATATGTTCGTATTACTCGGGTGACACAAGGGTTTCTTGATCAGGTAACAAGCTGCCATGAGGCTGACATTAGTTCGTTGACAACACACCTTAGGAAGCGAGGTACAGCACCATATTATGCATGTACATTACTGTGTGCAACCTAGTTGGTATCAGTTCACCATGTTATTGACGGATATGGAGATAAAATCAACATCCGACACGTGAACGGTTCTGATGAGTTATTTATAAGCTGATTACTTTGTGATCATAATGAGTTATCGTTAAGCTGATTAACGTGTTATCATAATGTGTCCTTTGTAAGTTGATTAATGTGTTATCATAATATGTCCTTTGTAAGTTGATTACGTTGTTATCATAAGGATTTATTCACTTATAACCTGATTAATGTTTTGTAATAATGAGTTATGTATAAACAGAAGTCAGTAAGGGACACAAGGAGAACAAACACAAAAAGCTGTTAAAGGTGAATTAAATGTCCCAGAAACAGGAAGGAACCACGAAAGTAAGTTTCGACACGTTTTCCGCGTACTACACCCTGCATGTAATACAGTTACCTTTTTATACAGATGTTCAATTGATAGCATATATTGCAATAACGAATGCTGTGAGTAGCTCTTTTGCTACAAGTAGGTCTCCCATGCTGTCCGCCCCTCAATAACTGGTTTAGGATTGATCTCCAGTAATAGTACCCAGACACATGTCATCGTTTCCAAATTGCATTGATCGATGCTCATGCTGTTGATTATTGGGTTGTCTGGTGTACATTCGATTATTTACACACCGCCGCCATGTAAATGGAATATTGCTGAGTGCGGACTAAAACTAAACTCACTCACTCACTCACTCATGTGGTGTTCAACCACGTCATCAGTGGGGATTCCTCGTTGGATAACGCCGTACGTTACCATATTAATGCCGAAGCTCGGTGACCTAGATGAACGCGTGTCACCGCACCCCGACCAGACAGGGCGCTGCCTACAATATCTATCACTGTTTCACGCGTCCACATCCGACTACAGTCAAGTCCCGTTAATCCGACCCCATATCCGACAATCGGCCTTATCCGACACTTTTGTTGGTAACAAATTTGAGACGCTCTCGTTAATCCGACTGTGCAGCAATGTGATGCATGGAACGGATTAACGAGAGTTGGCTGGATGTATTTGGATGGCGGGGTCATTGCTAGCCCTGGCGCGGAACACCAAATAACACTGTGAGCACGTTTCTGTGTCGCTTGACTTTGATAAGAATGCATATATACCTCCTGCACTAAACAACACAAACATTCCTCCTAAATGTATATCGTTAATCGCTGACAGTGTATATTTCTAACTACAAAAAAATAGTAGACATAACCGCAATAATCTAAAACTTGTTTCGCTCGTATGTGTTCGAAAGTGTTTCTTTGTGTATATGTGAAGTATGTTGATACCAGCTGACATGAGACATATCCTGGTTGTGGTGGTCGCTTGATGAGGATGGTGGTGGTATCCTGTTGCCAGGGACGACCGACAAGGAGGAGGGAAGTATGTGTAACGTGTAACTAGACTCGTCAGTTATCACTGCGATTCCGAACCTAAACCTTAGAGATGTCATTCACTTGCACTTGTAATAGTAATCACCGAGTTATATTACATACATCATGTACTTATAGTATCTGGGAGAGTGAGTGGGTTTAGTTTTACGCCGCACTCAGCAATAGTCCAGCTCTAACTGTGTGAACATACAACAAATTTGTATAACAGACCGAGGACGTGTTGGAATTGTTACAACAGACAAGGTAATTGTGGGCCTACGTAGGGCCATTACACCACTGCTCAATGTATTGACCCATACAACACTGGAGGCCGTAAACCGGCTGAGTGGGGTGTGTCACTCTAGAAAAACACATATATATATAAAGTATACCCTATTACTACACTGAACCGCAAAAAAGTCACTCCCTTTTTTTGTTAATGGT
The DNA here is from genome assembly GCF_037392515.1 of Haliotis asinina. Classification (NCBI taxonomy): domain Eukaryota; kingdom Metazoa; phylum Mollusca; class Gastropoda; order Lepetellida; family Haliotidae; genus Haliotis; species Haliotis asinina. Next base: position 127,333 of record NW_027133898.1, read on the forward strand.
AATCAGTTTAATTCAAACTGATGTAAATAACATCAAGATTGTCGCAAAACATTTCATAATTAACATGTTTTATCATCAGTACTTAAAGAAGAATTTCAGACAACTGCAAGTCAAAATGACGACAGGTTGTGCGGCAGTGCGATCCGAAAGCCAATAACGTGTACGGCCTCCGTGGGGGCCATATAACAACGTTGCAGTACCGTTGCACCTTCTGTGCATGGAGTGGATGAGACGGTTCATGTATGAACGGGTGATACGCCTGAGAAAGTTCAGCTGCACATCGCTGAGCTTCCTCTAAATCTTCTCCCAGAAGTGTTCTATCGGGTTCAAGCCTGGAATGAGGGCAGGCCACGGAGAAAGTGTCCAGCGGTTCTGGCGGTATGGACACTCGCGCTGTCCTGTTGAAAGACGTGGTTTCCATGACGACCAAAATATGGCAAGACAAAGTGTCTCAGCGCTTGATCAGTGTGACGGGCAGATGTTACCCCATTTCCTCTACTAAGGCCAATATTCTGGTACACCATAGGGCAGAGTTTGTGACTGAGAGCAACTGCACCCCACATGATTACGCTCGGACCTCCCTACGACTCTCTTTCCAGGACACAATCATCTCAAAACGCTCCCCGCGTCTTCGCCACACTCTCAGTCTGCCATCAGCCGATTTTCGTCGTAGAAGACTACTATTCGATAATCCCGGTGACGTCAATTCCGATGATGAAAGGCCCACTGGAGACGAGTACGACGATATCGAACTGTGAGGACCTCGGCAAGGCCTACCGCATCTGACGTTTCTCTGCCTCAAACGCCTCCGCACTGTGTCGCCACAGGTGACTCAACGGTTGTTCGTTCAATTTTTTGCGAAACAATTTTTCAGGTGCTAACGGACAACCTGAAGATGTTGCTTCAGCATTGTCACACGTGGTCTTTCACTGCCAGAGTGATCGGCATGTGCTCTGAGTGGCTTGGTCTCGTTGTTGTTGTTTTTTATTATTTATTTATGTATTTATTTATTCTATTAAGTATCAAATATAGAATCTGAAACCGAATAATCTTGAACACTTGTCTACGAAGCAAGTTCAGCTAATATATGAAAAAGTGAAGAAAATATAATTAAGGTGAAATATATCTGGTAAAAAAGTTGGTAGGTTGACGCTTTTTTTGCCGTTCAGTGTATATAAAAGGAAACGGATGTAAAGACGAAACCACCCCATCGTCAATCAAAGTTAATTTTCACCATCTAAATTATTTTAAGGTCCTGCCGAGGCCTACGGATCGAAAGCTAGATGGTGTCCCTACAAAATGAGCTGTAAATTGTCACAACTGGATCGTTATTGCAAAGGTTATATCCTACTTCTCATCGAGAACAGCTACCTTCACTATTCAATGCCAAAATCACGAATCAGCCAAGATAGCGCATACTCACCTTTTAAATTCGGTTATTAATTCCAGCCACGTCGACAGCACCTATGTAGGCCTAGATTCGATCGGCGGCAGCCTTCTACGGGGTTAAAAGCTTATTGCAACATCTACATCTCATTTCCTCCACCGTAGGCAGGCATTTTCTTCAAATCATACTCACTTATCAGTCAAAGATGACCCTGACATTCTTAACATCCACAACTATAGGTTCTATAATTTACGCACACGTGGTGATCTTTTTACTTACCATGAGAATAGCTTGATTGTATTCAAATGGCAAGTTTTCTTTAACGAGGGTATCCATTGGTGCAGTATGATTAGTTGACTCAGGTCATGAATTTGACCAATCACGATCATTTTAGAAGACGGTTAACCAATATTTATTCAATAAAATCGCTTCTTGCAACTGAGAAAATACTCTTCCTGGCAAATGATATTAATGATGTTGAGAGCTTTCGAACAACATTCGTCATTTGAAGAATCACCTCACGTGTTATTAATTACGAACTTCCAAAACGAAAGTATTTCCCGCTCTCGTGTCATGTTACACAGAGGAACACAGAGGAACACAGAGGAACACAACTGTTATCGGGGAGTAGCCGACCACTGATACTAACTAAGAAATTTCCTTATAGTAATTGTTCAGTTACCTATCAGAAAAATGTAAAGGGATATTGTGGCATGCTACAGATGATAAATTGTCGGAGTGGCTGCATCCTTTATGGTTTATCTGCACATCATACATGTCACAGTTTGCATTGTAATTAAAATAACTTATTTAAGTTGAGACTGTATTATTGGAATAATTTGTTAGTGGCTGCTTCCTTTATGGTTTATCTGCACATCATACATGTCACAGCTTACATTGTAATTAAAATAACTTATTTAAGTTGAGACTGTATTATTGGAATAATTTGTTAGTGGCTGCTTCCTTTATGGTTTATCTGCACATCATACATGTCACAGCTTGCATTGTAATTAAAATAACTTATTTAAGTTGAGGCTGTATTATTGGAATAATTTGTTAGTGGCTGCTTCCTTTATGGTTTATCTGCACATCATACATGTCACGGCTTACATTGTAATTAAAATAACTTATTTAAGTTGAGGCTGTATTATTGGAATAATTTGTTAGTGGCTGCTTCCTTTATGGTTTATCTGCACATCATACATGTCACAGCTTACATTGTAATTAAAATAACTTATTTAAGTTGAGGCTGTATTATTGGAATAATTTGTTAGTGGCTGCTTCCTTTATGGTTTATCTGCACATCATACATGTCACAGCTTACATTGTAATTAAAATAACTTATTTAAGTTGAGGCTGTATTATTGGAATAATTTGTTAGTGGCTGCTTCCTTTATGGTTTATCTGCACATCATACATGTCACAGCTTACATTGTAATTAAAATAACTTATTTAAGTTGAGGCTGTATTATTGGAATAATTTGTTAGTGGCTGCTTCCTTTATGGTTTATCTGCACATCATACATGTCACAGCTTACATTGTAATTAAAATAACTTATTTAAGTTGAGGCTGTATTATTGGAATAATTTGTTAGTGGCTGCTTCCTTTATGGTTTATCTGCACATCATACATGTCACAGCTTACATTGTAATTAAAATAACTTATTTAAGTTGAGGCTGTATTATTGGAATAATTTGTTAGTGGCTGCTTCCTTTATGGTTTATCTGCACATCATACATGTCACAGTTTGCATTGTAATTAAAATAACTTATTCAAGTTGAGGCTGTATTATTGGAATAATTTGTTAGTGGCTGCTTCCTTTATGGTTTATCTGCACATCATACATGTCACAGCTTGCATTGTAATTAAAATAACTTATTTAAGTTGAGGCTGTATTATTGGAATAATTTGTTAGTGGCTGCTTCCTTTATGGTTTATCTGCACATCATACATGTCACAGTTTGCATTGTAATTAAAATAACTTATTCAAGTTGAGGCTGTATTATTGGAATAATTTGTTAGTGGCTGCTTCCTTTATGGTTTATCTGCACATCATACATGTCACAGTTTGCATTGTAATTAAAATAACTTATTCAAGTTGAGGCTGTATTATTGGAATAATTTGTTAGTGGCTGCTTCCTTTATGGTTTATCTGCACATCATACATGTCACAGTTTGCATTGTAATTAAAATAACTTATTCAAGTTGAGGCTGTATTATTGGAATGATATGTTACGAAATTAACCTTTATGTCTATAAACAGTAGGATTGGGCCTTTCAAATGATGTATGACATGGTAGTGGCAGGTATGTTTTACCAGCTGATATTTTCCTTCATAAACATAGGCTTCATCTATGACCTCTGTGTCTGGGAGCTGAGTCAGTAAAAGCCTCCTGTTGACTGGTATTGAAAGAGTTATTGGGAACTGTCCAACTACTGCAATATTTATGTTAAGCTGTCGTTGTGTGTGCATTGCGTTGAGGCTAGAATGAAGTATCGGTGGGTACGTCAGGATTGTGATTAGTCATGGCTTAGTGTTTAATGTCCCATTGAACGCGCGTATTAAGTGATAAAATCGTTCACGTTCACTCTTTTGAATAAACTGTTTCTCTGTCAGGATTTGGAAATCAATCAGGGAAAACGGTATACGAAGCTGAATTTGATTGTCAGTATTAAAAACGAGACGATACAGAAAATTCACGATACGATGTGATACGTATCGCGATATCTTGGAACGATACGATGTGATACGATACGTATCGCGATATCTTGGAACGATACGATGTGATACGATACGTATCGCGATATCTTGGAACGATACGATGTGATACGAATCGATGCACATCAAGATATGCTATATTTATTTATTTTCTGTAGAAACGTATATTTTGATATCAAGAAACAGTGTCAATTTTGATATAACAGTCAATTTCTAGTGACAGTTAATATTTATCATCCGCTGAAGTATCGCGATGATCGATACTACGTACTGACTCCGGCCCGAGCCGTCCTTGTCAAACCCTTGAATGGAAACGTGACGGTATCAACAACAACCAAAGCGCTATCCACGGATCCTGAATGAAGATAAAACATACACGATCGAGGAGGAAGTAACCATTATCTTAGACTATCCAGTCAGACACATCATCTACTTGATACTGGATCCTTGAGGAAGGTAAAAATGCACGATCGAGGAGGAAGCAACCACGATACAAGCTGTTACAGATGATAAGAGTGCCATATTGCGAATCGACTCACGTCATCTTTCTGCATGAAACAAATAAAGTATAATATTGTAACAAGATTTATTTCACAAGCATGACCCTAAGTTATAAATATCAAATTACACCATACGACAAACGTATGCGATACGACAAATCGTATTATGGAAATATGAGTTGTTTTTACCTATGATTTGATCATTATTTCAGTTATGTGACAAAGTGTCAGTTACATGCTGAACAAGTTAGTTGGATGGGTTCAACACCCAACAGTACCTCATATCAGATTAATGTGGGATCCAAACAGATCCATCTAAAATTCTCAAATTTGGCGAAGCGGCCATAAAGTATGGAGATGGTGTTGTGAACCAGGAAAGAAATTCAGCTCGATGACAGAATCGTGTTATCTTTTTACACGCGGCATCCAGTTCTACCGCCGATCGCCTGATACTCATAGAGAGTGAATGAGTTTAGTTTTACGCTACACTCCACAATACTCCAGCTATATGGTGGCGGTCTGCAAATAATCGAGTCTGCACCAGGCAGCCCAGTGATCAACATCATCGATCTACACAACTGGGGTACGATGACATGCGTCAACCGATTGCAAATCAGCGACCCTGACCACCTGATCCCCTAGTCGCCTCATACGACAAGTATGGGTGATAAAGACCAATTCTAACCGGGACCTTCACTGGTTTTGATACTGATGCACATCGCACCGAATGTATCCTGGGCAGCTCAACGGCACCTGGTAGCATTGTTCATATACATAATATAATACACACATGTTTTGTTCAATTTATGACAACATCAATGTAACCAGCAAAAGGGCAATGTGACGTCACAGTGTCAATAACGAGAACAATCAGACAGGATATACGTACGGGAGACAGCCAAACGAGAGCACACTGAGAAGTGTTCAAATCCGGAGTTTACCAACAAAGTTTTCTACATCATACAAAATCTTGATGTTAAGCAAATATAATCCGGTAAATCAGGATGAACCTAATTTGCTTGTTTGCACTCTGAAATATTACGTCTAAATGTCTAAAGCACTGCGGGATGTAAATGATCGACCCTGGACAAGAAAGTTCTACTTGTACTCATATAGGAATGAGCCAAATAACTGATTCTCTGTGGAACGTATTAACAGGACTTCGACAAGACTGAGCATGTGTATGTATGTATGTGTGTGTGTGTGTGTGTGTGTGTGTGTGTGTGTGTGTATCCCATGCTGTGTACATAAACGACCTGCTCAATGCAAATCTAAAAACATATACGCAGAAGAAAGATCAGAACTCTCCTCGTAAAATGTTCAAACATATTCTGACACAAACACCATGACATATAAATATACAGATATAACAGATACAACACAATACAGCACTAGACACAAGTTTGAATATGTGGTAGGGTGGCTTTAACGCCACAAAAGTACCCCGGGACATCACGTATCAGATGAATGTGGATCCAGACAGATCCTTTCAAAATTACCAATTTTGGGTAGACAAGAAAGCACGGGATTGGTTCTGTAAACCAAGGCCAAAGAGAGAGGGTGAGAAGGAGAGAACGAGAGAAACGATATAGGAGTGGAAGACAGAGAGGGAGATATCAAGCAGACACATACACGTATATATCTATACTCATCACACGGAAGATTTCGCTAACCTTTGGTCACCATGATCTATGTGCATTGATTGAAATCTCTAACCCCCCTCCCCTTTCTCTCTCTCTCTCTCTCTCTCTCTCTCTCTCTCTCTCTCACACACACACACACCTCCACAACACCGCAAGCCTGTGACCATTTAATTCAACATCTATGAATGTGTGAGATTCTCTAGGTACGATGTTTCGGACGAGGGAGAAACCGTTCAATTACTTAGCAAGCTATCGGCAGTCTAGACAGGAAATAGATGACGGGTTTAACAGTGGACGCGACAAGGTCAAGGTCAAGGTCAAGGTCAAGCAGAGATCATATGCTAGCCTTTTTCTCCACTGAAGCTTCCACAGATGAAATTTAAAATTCATACGTTTGGTGTACTAACAAAGAAATAGAAGGTTGGTTAAACAAGCGTAATGACCTCATTCTGTACAGAAAAACGTACCTCCCCAGCAGGCACCATATCATTGAACTCATGGTCCGAGTTTCAGTGATTCTCACTAATCCTAGCTGACTGTCAGTGCGGCAGCTGTAAACATGACAATCTATTTCTCACAGTCCGTCAGTTTCTCTGTACATGAACAGTATGTTGTTACTTTTCTACCCACGTCCCTGTTTGTTATCATGCAAACAAACAAGTGACAAGTGACCGTTGTAAATTAACTTAAGACCGCCGCAGGTAAAGAAGGAGATCATCAAGTCAAGTGACCAGAGCTGTAGCCTCGAAAAGTAACATATGCAGTTAACCACGATATAAGTACTTGATGCAGTTAACCACGATAAGTAACTGATACAGTTAACCACAATATAAGTACTTGATGCAGTTAACCACGATAAAAAAACTGATGCAGTTATATCCACGATAAGTAACATATGCAGTTAACCTCGATATAAGTACTTGATGCAGTTAACCACGATAAGTAATAGATGCAGTTAACCAGTGAGGCGGGTGTCCACAAGAGGCAAGTGGGCTAGTTAACCATGGAAGGTATTATGAAGCATAAATATTGTATTAGGAACCGACTTTCTACGAGTTAACTCAGTGTTTGGAATGAAGGCACGAACGGCGAAAAATACTGTTACATATTGTTGGTCTCATACACGTTACAAATGTTATATTTTGGATTACAGATTCATGGTACTTCTTCTGTAATCTAGTAGTACACATTTTAGTTGAATGGAGTCCCATCCGGGATTCGAGCCCACATCCTCGGAAGCAGGCACCTAACCACCAGCACACAAAGTCAGCCGCCTAACCCGCGCAGCCACCGTGACTTCCACCAAATGAAAGCTGACAACTGGTAGTCAAGACAGCTGACTTTTGTGTACTATCTTTTCTGTACCATCTTGTGAACACCTAGTGCATATCAAGGATCCATTTAAATGATTTTCGTTGCATGTTAATGCTGGTGACGTATAAACCTCTATATCACATATAGGCACTCTTACATTACATGGACACTTTACCCATTTCCTAGTTCTCATTGCCTTGTTTCGTCAAATGTACAAGTAATTTTGATTAACAACAAAAACATGTGTCTTTGACATGGTTGAGAGCCAGGAGTTGGATTCGAGATCTTCTTTAGTCTACAGCTGCACCCTGGCCGCCAGTCGTCCTTTACATGATCCTGTCTGTGGTTCCTTTCAAAGCTGTGCCGCAGAAGGTGCCACCCACAGAAGCAGCGCTGGTGGGGTAAGGGAAGGGAGACAACTCATCCCTTCTTATTGCTCACAGGCTCCGGTGTTTGCATAAACATCGTCAGAATCGTGGTTACGGGGCGTGGCGTCTGTTGGGAAATTTAGAATGTATACCCTAAACGCTATATAAAGGGTTCTAAAATTTGAAATATTCCACGAAACGATACACAAAGTACACTGAAATATGACGTAAGCATTCTGGGCATATTTCGATCAGGGGTTAGACAGGTCAACTACTCTGAGTTTTACCGGCCACATACTGACATGCAAATCTTCGTAAACAAGATGCATACATGTCAAACATCACTGTTCTGACTGAGAACAGTGACATTGCTGTTGATTAGGTTACAAGAATATTATATTACAAAGTTTTTAATAAATTAACGCAGCGTTGTATTAAATCGACTCTCGTGTCATCGAGCTACCGATACTCATTTCAAGCGAACCCCATAGAGTTATGTCCCTTATTATGCTCTTTACGGATATCCCATAACACAACTTGTGACTGAAGTCAGTTTGACCAAAAGCAAAAACGCCCCACCATCCACCTCTCCAAAAAATGATATAAAACAAACAACAAAAAGTAAACAAACTAACAAACATATAAAACAAAAACAAAAACAATCCCGCGCGCGACAGTGTTCAGTGCACTGAACAATCGTTTATATTTCCTGTATGTCAAGTGTTATTTGTTTGGTAGCTGTTAGCCTCGAAGTTTCAGTTATCTGTTTCAGGCAAGCCGTAAGGTACAATAACTCGTTTATTGCCTCAGATGGAAGCTGAAGTAGGTGAATATGCGATCAATATATAAACAATAGGCCAAAATATCGCCGAATATGAGTGACATTGGGTCTTTAACACCACGCGCAACAGTATTACAGTTACATGGCAGTAACGTGTAGGTAATCGTGTCGAGGAAGTGATCAGTAGCATGAGCTACACAAATGGGACGAGTCAACTGAGTGAGCGAGGGTCAATTTTCTCACTTCATTACTTTAATGTAAGATGACTGTAAGGTGAAGTCTTGATCTGTTGGTGCATTTACCTTTCTTCCCAGTCACAAGAACGTTCAGATTCCTCTTTTCCTTCGTCTGGGGTTTGGCGTACAGGTCATCTGCAGTATCTGTTTGCGGTATCGGTAGTTTGAAAAGAGAAAGAATGTTTACAGAATGTCATTATCACAAGCTATACATGAACTGAAAGATAAAAACTCAGCTAGAATCACCATCATAACACCCTCTATGTCTTAAAGCATGCAGATAAAACCGTTAGAATCACCATCATAACACCCTCTGTGTCTTAAAGGATGCAGATATAACCGTTAGAATCACCATCATAACACCCTCTGTGTCTTAAAGCATCCAGATATAACCGTTACAATCACCATCATAACACCCTCTGTGTCTTAAAGCATGCAGATATAACCGTTAGAATCACCACCATAACACCCTCTGTGTCTTAAAGCATGCAGATACAACCGTTAGAATCACCATCATAACACCCTCTGTGTCTTAAAGCATGCAGATATAACCGTTAGAATCACCATCATAACACCCTCTATGTCTTAAAGCATGCAGATACAACCGTTAGAATCACCACCATAACACCCTCTGTGTCTTAATTCATGCAGATATAACCGTTAGAATCACCATCATAACACCCTCTGTGTCTAAAAGCATGCAGATATAACCGTTAGAATCACCATCATAACACCCTCTATGTCTTAAAGCATGCAGATACAACCGTTAGAATCACCACCATAACATCCTCTGTGTCTTAAAGCATGCAGATATAACCGTTAGAATCACCATCATAACACCCTCTATGTCTTAAAGCATGCAGATACAACCGTTAGAATCACCACCATAACACCCTCTGTGTCTTAATTCATGCAGATATAACCGTTAGAATCACCATCATAACACCCTCTAAGTCTAAAAGGATGCAGATATAACCGTTAGAATCACCATCATAACACCCTCTATGTCTTAATTCATGCAGACATAACCGTTAGAATCACCATCATAACACCCTCTATGTCTTAAAGCATCCAGATATAACCTTTAGAATCACCATCATAACACCCTCTGTGTCTTAATTCATGCAGATATAACCGTTAGAATCACCATCATAACACCCTCTGTGTCTAAAAGCATGCAGATATAACCGTTAGAATCACCATCATAACACCATCTATGTCTTAAAGCATGCAGATATAACCGTTAGAATCACCACCACAACACCCTCTGTGTCTTAAAGCATGCAGATATAACCTTTAGAATCACCATCATAACACCATCTGTGTCTTAAAGCATGCAGATATAACCGTTAGAATCACCATCATAACACCCTCTATGTCTAAAAGCATGCAGATATAACCGTTAGAATCACCACCATAACACCCTCTATGTCTTAAAGCATGCAGATATAACCTTTAGAATCACCATCATAACACCCTCTATGTCTTAAAGCATGCAGATATAACCGTTAGAATCACCACCATAACACCCTCTATGTCTAAAAGCATGCAGATATAACCTTTAGAATCACCATCATAACACCCTCTGTGTCTTAAAGCATCCAGATATAACCGTTACAATCACCATCATAACACCCTCTGTGTCTTAAAGCATGCAGATATAACCGTTAGAATCACCACCATAACACCCTCTGTGTCTTAAAGCATGCAGATATAACCGTTAGAATCACCACCATAACACCCTCTATGTCTAAAAGCATGCAGATATAACCTTTAGAATCACCATCATAACACCCTCTGTGTCTTAAAGCATCCAGATATAACCGTTACAATCACCATCATAACACCCTCTGTGTCTTAAAGCATGCAGATATAACCGTTAGAATCACCACCATAACACCCTCTGTGTCTTAAAGCATGCAGATACAACCGTTAGAATCACCATCATAACACCCTCTGTGTCTTAAAGCATGCAGATATAACCGTTAGAATCACCATCATAACACCCTCTATGTCTTAAAGCATGCAGATACAACCGTTAGAATCACCACCATAACACCCTCTGTGTCTTAATTCATGCAGATATAACCGTTAGAATCACCATCATAACACCCTCTGTGTCTAAAAGCATGCAGATATAACCGTTAGAATCACCATCATAACACCCTCTATGTCTTAAAGCATGCAGATACAACCGGTAGAATCACCACCATAACACCCTCTGTGTCTTAAAGCATGCAGATATAACCGTTAGAATCACCATCATAACACCCTCTATGTCTTAAAGCATGCAGATACAACCGTTAGAATCACCATCATAACACCCTCTGTGTCTTAAAGGATGCAGATATAACCGTTAGAATCACCATCATAACACCCTCTGTGTCTTAAAGCATCCAGATATAACCGTTACAATCACCATCATAACACCCTCTGTGTCTTAAAGCATGCAGATATAACCGTTAGAATCACCACCATGACACCCTCTGTGTCTTAAAGCATGCAGATACAACCGTTAGAATCACCATCATAACACCCTCTGTGTCTTAAAGCATGCAGATATAACCGTTAGAATCACCATCATAACACCCTCTATGTCTTAAAGCATGCAGATACAACCGTTAGAATCACCACCATAACACCCTCTGTGTCTTAATTCATGCAGATATAACCGTTAGAATCACCATCATAACACCCTCTGTGTCTAAAAGCATGCAGATATAACCGTTAGAATCACCATCATAACACCCTCTATGTCTTAAAGCATGCAGATACAACCGTTAGAATCACCACCATAACACCCTCTGTGTCTTAAAGCATGCAGACATAACCGTTAGAATCACCATCATAACACCCTCTATGTCTTAAAGCATGCAGATACAACCGTTAGAATCACCACCATAACACCCTCTGTGTCTTAATTCATGCAGATATAACCGTTAGAATCACAATCATAACACCCTCTATGTCTAAAAGCATGCAGGTATAACCGTTAGAATCACCATCATAACACCCTCTATGTCTTAATTCATGCAGATATAACCGTTAGAATCACCATCATAACACCCTCTATGTCTTAAAGCATCCAGATATAACCTTTAGAATCACCATCATAACACCCTCTGTGTCTTAATTCATGCAGATATAACCGTTAGAATCACCATCATAACACCCTCTGTGTCTAAAAGCATGCAGATATAACCGTTAGAATCACCATCATAACACCATCTATGTCTTAAAGCATGCAGATATAACCGTTAGAATCACCACCATAACACCCTCTGTGTCTTAAAGCATGCAGATATAACCTTTAGAATCACCATCATAACACCATCTGTGTCTTAAAGCATGCAGATATAACCGTTAGAATCACCATCATAACACCCTCTATGTCTAAAAGCATGCAGATACAACCGTTAGAATCATCACCATAACACCCTCTGTGTCTTAAAGCATGCAGATATAACCTTTAGAATCACCATCATAACACCATCTGTGTCTTAAAGCATGCAGATACAACCTTTAGAATCACCATCATAACACCCTCTATGTCTAAAAGCATGCAGATATAACCGTTAGAATCACCATCATAACACCCTCTGTGTCTTAAAGCATGCAGATATAACCGTTAGAATCACCATCATAACACCCTCTGTGTCTTAAAGCATGCAGATATAACCGTTACAATCACCATCATAACACCCTCTGTGTCTTAAAGCATGCAGATACAACCGTTAGAATCACCATCATAACACCCTCTGTGTCTTAAAGCATGCAGATATAACCGTTAGAATCACCATCATAACACCCTCTATGTCTTAAAGCATGCAGATATAACCGTTAGAATCACCATCATAACACCCACTGTGTCTTAAAGCATCCAGATATAACCTTTAGAATCACCATCATAACACCCTCTGTGTCTTAATTCATGCAGATATAACCGTTAGAATCACCATCATAACACCCTCTGTGTCTAAAAGCATGCAGATATAACCGTTAGAATCACCATCATAACACCATCTATGTCTTAAAGCATGCAGATATAACCGTTAGAATCACCACCATAACACCCTCTATGTCTTAAAGCATGCAGATACAACCGTTAGAATCACCACCATAACATCCTCTGTGTCTTAAAGCATGCAGATATAACCGTTAGAATCACCATCATAACACCCTCTATGTCTTAAAGCATGCAGATACAACCGTTAGAATCACCACCATAACACCCTCTGTGTCTTAATTCATGCAGATATAACCGTTAGAATCACCATCATAACACCCTCTAAGTCTAAAAGGATGCAGATATAACCGTTAGAATCACCATCATAACACCCTCTATGTCTTAATTCATGCAGACATAACCGTTAGAATCACCATCATAACACCCTCTATGTCTTAAAGCATCCAGATATAACCTTTAGAATCACCATCATAACACCCTCTGTGTCTTAATTCATGCAGATATAACCGTTAGAATCACCATCATAACACCCTCTGTGTCTAAAAGCATGCAGATATAACCGTTAGAATCACCATCATAACACCATCTATGTCTTAAAGCATGCAGATATAACCGTTAGAATCACCACCACAACACCCTCTGTGTCTTAAAGCATGCAGATATAACCTTTAGAATCACCATCATAACACCCTCTGTGTCTTAAAGCATGCAGATATAACCGTTAGAATCACCATCATAACACCCTCTATGTCTAAAAGCATGCAGATATAACCGTTAGAATCACCACCATAACACCCTCTATGTCTTAAAGCATGCAGATATAACCTTTAGAATCACCATCATAACACCCTCTATGTCTTAAAGCATGCAGATATAACCGTTAGAATCACCACCATAACACCCTCTATGTCTAAAAGCATGCAGATATAACCTTTAGAATCACCATCATAACACCCTCTGTGTCTTAAAGCATCCAGATATAACCGTTACAATCACCATCATAACACCCTCTGTGTCTTAAAGCATGCAGATATAACCGTTAGAATCACCACCATAACACCCTCTGTGTCTTAAAGCATGCAGATATAACCGTTAGAATCACCACCATAACACCCTCTATGTCTAAAAGCATGCAGATATAACCTTTAGAATCACCATCATAACACCCTCTGTGTCTTAAAGCATCCAGATATAACCGTTACAATCACCATCATAACACCCTCTGTGTCTTAAAGCATGCAGATATAACCGTTAGAATCACCACCATAACACCCTCTGTGTCTTAAAGCATGCAGATACAACCGTTAGAATCACCATCATAACACCCTCTGTGTCTTAAAGCATGCAGATATAACCGTTAGAATCACCATCATAACACCCTCTATGTCTTAAAGCATGCAGATACAACCGTTAGAATCACCACCATAACACCCTCTGTGTCTTAATTCATGCAGATATAACCGTTAGAATCACCATCATAACACCCTCTGTGTCTAAAAGCATGCAGATATAACCGTTAGAATCACCATCATAACACCCTCTATGTCTTAAAGCATGCAGATACAACCGGTAGAATCACCACCATAACACCCTCTGTGTCTTAAAGCATGCAGATATAACCGTTAGAATCACCATCATAACACCCTCTATGTCTTAAAGCATGCAGATACAACCGTTAGAATCACCATCATAACACCCTCTGTGTCTTAAAGGATGCAGATATAACCGTTAGAATCACCATCATAACACCCTCTGTGTCTTAAAGCATCCAGATATAACCGTTACAATCACCATCATAACACCCTCTGTGTCTTAAAGCATGCAGATATAACCGTTAGAATCACCACCATAACACCCTCTGTGTCTTAAAGCATGCAGATACAACCGTTAGAATCACCATCATAACACCCTCTGTGTCTTAAAGCATGCAGATATAACCGTTAGAATCACCATCATAACACCCTCTATGTCTTAAAGCATGCAGATACAACCGTTAGAATCACCACCATAACACCCTCTGTGTCTTAATTCATGCAGATATAACCGTTAGAATCACCATCATAACACCCTCTGTGTCTAAAAGCATGCAGATATAACCGTTAGAATCACCATCATAACACCCTCTATGTCTTAAAGCATGCAGATACAACCGTTAGAATCACCACCATAACACCCTCTGTGTCTTAAAGCATGCAGATATAACCGTTAGAATCACCATCATAACACCCTCTATGTCTTAAAGCATGCAGATACAACCGTTAGAATCACCACCATAACACCCTCTGTGTCTTAATTCATGCAGATATAACCGTTAGAATCACAATCATAACACCCTCTATGTCTAAAAGCATGCAGGTATAACCGTTAGAATCACCATCATAACACCCTCTATGTCTTAATTCATGCAGATATAACCGTTAGAATCACCATCATAACACCCTCTATGTCTTAAAGCATCCAGATATAACCTTTAGAATCACCATCATAACACCCTCTGTGTCTTAATTCATGCAGATATAACCGTTAGAATCACCACCACAACACCCTCTGTGTCTTAAAGCATGCAGATATAACCTTTAGAATCACCATCATAACACCATCTGTGTCTTAAAGCATGCAGATATAACCGTTAGAATCACCATCATAACACCCTCTATGTCTAAAAGCATGCAGATATAACCGTTAGAATCACCACCATAACACCCTCTATGTCTTAAAGCATGCAGATATAACCTTTAGAATCACCATCATAACACCCTCTATGTCTTAAAGCATGCAGATATAACCGTTAGAATCACCACCATAACACCCTCTATGTCTAAAAGCATGCAGATATAACCTTTAGAATCACCATCATAACACCCTCTGTGTCTTAAAGCATCCAGATATAACCGTTACAATCACCATCATAACACCCTCTGTGTCTTAAAGCATGCAGATATAACCGTTAGAATCACCACCATAACACCCTCTGTGTCTTAAAGCATGCAGATATAACCGTTAGAATCACCACCATAACACCCTCTATGTCTAAAAGCATGCAGATATAACCTTTAGAATCACCATCATAACACCCTCTGTGTCTTAAAGCATCCAGATATAACCGTTACAATCACCATCATAACACCCTCTGTGTCTTAAAGCATGCAGATATAACCGTTAGAATCACCACCATAACACCCTCTGTGTCTTAAAGCATGCAGATACAACCGTTAGAATCACCATCATAACACCCTCTGTGTCTTAAAGCATGCAGATATAACCGTTAGAATCACCATCATAACACCCTCTATGTCTTAAAGCATGCAGATACAACCGTTAGAATCACCACCATAACACCCTCTGTGTCTTAATTCATGCAGATATAACCGTTAGAATCACCATCATAACACCCTCTGTGTCTAAAAGCATGCAGATATAACCGTTAGAATCACCATCATAACACCCTCTATGTCTTAAAGCATGCAGATACAACCGGTAGAATCACCACCATAACACCCTCTGTGTCTTAAAGCATGCAGATATAACCGTTAGAATCACCATCATAACACCCTCTATGTCTTAAAGCATGCAGATACAACCGTTAGAATCACCATCATAACACCCTCTGTGTCTTAAAGGATGCAGATATAACCGTTAGAATCACCATCATAACACCCTCTGTGTCTTAAAGCATCCAGATATAACCGTTACAATCACCATCATAACACCCTCTGTGTCTTAAAGCATGCAGATATAACCGTTAGAATCACCACCATAACACCCTCTGTGTCTTAAAGCATGCAGATACAACCGTTAGAATCACCATCATAACACCCTCTGTGTCTTAAAGCATGCAGATATAACCGTTAGAATCACCATCATAACACCCTCTATGTCTTAAAGCATGCAGATACAACCGTTAGAATCACCACCATAACACCCTCTGTGTCTTAATTCATGCAGATATAACCGTTAGAATCACCATCATAACACCCTCTGTGTCTAAAAGCATGCAGATATAACCGTTAGAATCACCATCATAACACCCTCTATGTCTTAAAGCATGCAGATACAACCGTTAGAATCACCACCATAACACCCTCTGTGTCTTAAAGCATGCAGATATAACCGTTAGAATCACCATCATAACACCCTCTATGTCTTAAAGCATGCAGATACAACCGTTAGAATCACCACCATAACACCCTCTGTGTCTTAATTCATGCAGATATAACCGTTAGAATCACAATCATAACACCCTCTATGTCTAAAAGCATGCAGGTATAACCGTTAGAATCACCATCATAACACCCTCTATGTCTTAATTCATGCAGATATAACCGTTAGAATCACCATCATAACACCCTCTATGTCTTAAAGCATCCAGATATAACCTTTAGAATCACCATCATAACACCCTCTGTGTCTTAATTCATGCAGATATAACCGTTAGAATCACCATCATAACACCCTCTGTGTCTAAAAGCATGCAGATATAACCGTTAGAATCACCATCATAACACCATCTATGTCTTAAAGCATGCAGATATAACCGTTAGAATCACCACCATAACACCCTCTGTGTCTTAAAGCATGCAGATATAACCTTTAGAATCACCATCATAACACCATCTGTGTCTTAAAGCATGCAGATATAACCGTTAGAATCACCATCATAACACCCTCTATGTCTAAAAGCATGCAGATACAACCGTTAGAATCATCACCATAACACCCTCTGTGTCTTAAAGCATGCAGATATAACCTTTAGAATCACCATCATAACACCATCTGTGTCTTAAAGCATGCAGATACAACCTTTAGAATCACCATCATAACACCCTCTATGTCTAAAAGCATGCAGATATAACCGTTAGAATCACCATCATAACACCCTCTGTGTCTTAAAGCATGCAGATATAACCGTTAGAATCACCATCATAACACCCTCTGTGTCTTAAAGCATGCAGATATAACCGTTACAATCACCATCATAACACCCTCTGTGTCTTAAAGCATGCAGATACAACCGTTAGAATCACCATCATAACACCCTCTGTGTCTTAAAGCATGCAGATATAACCGTTAGAATCACCATCATAACACCCTCTATGTCTTAAAGCATGCAGATATAACCGTTAGAATCACCATCATAACACCCACTGTGTCTTAAAGCATCCAGATATAACCTTTAGAATCACCATCATAACACCCTCTGTGTCTTAATTCATGCAGATATAACCGTTAGAATCACCATCATAACACCCTCTGTGTCTAAAAGCATGCAGATATAACCGTTAGAATCACCATCATAACACCATCTATGTCTTAAAGCATGCAGATATAACCGTTAGAATCACCACCATAACACCCTCTGTGTCTTAAAGCATGCAGATATAACCTTTAGAATCACCATCATAACACCATCTGTGTCTTAAAGCATGCAGATATAACCGTTAGAATCACCATCATAACACCCTCTATGTCTAAAAGCATGCAGATATAACCGTTAGAATCACCATCATAACACCCTTTGTGTCTTAAAGCATCCAGATATAACCTTTAGAATCACCATCATAAAACCCTCTGTGTCTTAATTCATGCAGATATAACCGTTAGAATCACCATCATAACACCCTCTGTGTCTAAAAGCATGCAGATATAACCGTTAGAATCACCATCATAACACCATCTATGTCTTAAAGCACGCAGATATAACCGTTAGAATCACCACCATAACACCCTCTGTGTCTTAAAGCATGCAGATATAACCTTTAGAATCACCATCATAACACCATCTGTGTCTTAAAGCATGCAGATATAACCGTTAGAATCACCATCATAACACCCTCTATGTCTAAAAGCATGCAGATATAACCGTTAGAATCACCACCATAACACCCTCTGTGTCTTAAAGCATGCAGATATAACCTTTAGAATCACCATCATAACACCATCTGTGTCTTAAAGCATGCAGATATAACCTTTAGAATCACCATCATAACACCCTCTGTGTCTTAATTCATGCAGATATAACCGTTAGAATCACCATCATAACACCCTCTGTGTCTAAAAGCATGCAGATATAACCGTTAGAATCACCATCATAACACCATCTATGTCTTAAAGCATGCAGATATAACCGTTAGAATCACCACCACAACACCCTCTGTGTCTTAAAGCATGCAGATATAACCTTTAGAATCACCATCATAACACCATCTGTGTCTTAAAGCATGCAGATATAACCGTTAGAATCACCATCATAACACCCTCTGTGTCTTAAAGCATGCAGATACAACCGTTAGAATCACCATCATAACACCCTCTGTGTCTTAAAGCATGCAGATATAACCGTTAGAATCACCATCATAACACCCTCTATGTCTTAAAGCATGCAGATACAACCGTTAGAATCACCACCATAACACCCTCTGTGTCTTAATTCATGCAGATATAACCGTTAGAATCACCATCATAACACCCTCTGTGTCTAAAAGCATGCAGATATAACCGTTAGAATCACCATCATAACACCCTCTATGTCTTAAAGCATGCAGATACAACCGTTAGAATCACCACCATAACACCCTCTGTGTCTTAAAGCATGCAGATAAAACCGTTAGAATCACCATCATAACACCCTCTATGTCTTAAAGCATGCAGATACAACCGTTAGAATCACCATCATAACACCCTCTGTGTCTTAAAGGATGCAGATATAACCGTTAGAATCACCATCATAACACCCTCTGTGTCTTAAAGCATCCAGATATAACCGTTACAATCACCATCATAACACCCTCTGTGTCTTAAAGCATGCAGATATAACCGTTAGAATCACCACCATAACACCCTCTGTGTCTTAAAGCATGCAGATACAACCGTTAGAATCACCATCATAACACCCTCTGTGTCTTAAAGCATGCAGATATAACCGTTAGAATCACCATCATAACACCCTCTATGTCTTAAAGCATGCAGATACAACCGTTAGAATCACCACCATAACACCCTCTGTGTCTTAATTCATGCAGAAATAACCGCTAGAATCACCATCATAACACCCTCTGTGTCTAAAAGCATGCAGATATAACCGTTAGAATCACCATCATAACACCCTCTATGTCTTAAAGCATGCAGATACAACCGTTAGAATCACCACCATAACACCCTCTGTGTCTTAAAGCATGCAGATATAACCGTTAGAATCACCATCATAACACCCTCTATGTCTTAAAGCATGCAGATACAACCGTTAGAATCACCACCATAACACCCTCTGTGTCTTAATTCATGCAGATATAACCGTTAGAATCACCATCATAACACCCTCTATGTCTAAAAGCATGCAGATATAACCGTTAGAATCACCATCATAACACCCTCTATGTCTTAATTCATGCAGATATAACCGTTAGAATCACCATCATAACACCCTCTATGTCTTAAAGCATCCAGATATAACCTTTAGAATCACCATCATAACACCCTCTGTGTCTTAATTCATGCAGATATAACCGTTAGAATCACCATCATAACACCCTCTGTGTCTAAAAGCATGCAGATATAACCGTTAGAATCACCATCATAACACCATCTATGTCTTAAAGCATGCAGATATAACCGTTAGAATCACCACCATAACACCCTCTGTGTCTTAAAGCATGCAGATATAACCTTTAGAATCACCATCATAACACCATCTGTGTCTTAAAGCATGCAGATATAACCGTTAGAATCACCATCATAACACCATCTATGTCTTAAAGCACGCAGATATAACCGTTAGAATCACCACCATAACACCCTCTGTGTCTTAAAGCATGCAGATATAACCTTTAGAATCACCATCATAACACCATCTGTGTCTTAAAGCATGCAGATATAACCGTTAGAATCACCATCATAACACCCTCTATGTCTAAAAGCATGCAGATATAACCGTTAGAATCACCACCATAACACCCTCTGTGTCTTAAAGCATGCAGATACAACCGTTAGAATCACCATCATAACACCCTCTGTGTCTTAAAGCATGCAGTTATAACCGTTAGAATCACCATCATAACACCCTCTATGTCTTAAAGCATGCAGATATAACCGTTAGAATCACCATCATAACACCCTCTGTGTCTTAAAGCATGCAGATATAACCGTTAGAATCACCATCATAACACCCTCTGTGTCTTAAAGCATGCAGATATAACCGTTACAATCACCATCATAACACCCTCTGTGTCTTAAAGCATGCAGATACAACCGTTAGAATCACCACCATAACACCCTCTGTGTCTTAAAGCATGCAGATACAACCGTTAGAATCACCATCATAACACCCTCTGTGTCTTAAAGCATGCAGATATAACCGTTAGAATCACCATCATAACACCCTCTATGTCTTAAAGCATGCAGATACAACCGTTAGAATCACCACCATAACACCCTCTGTGTCTTAATTCATGCAGAAATAACCGCTAGAATCACCATCATAACACCCTCTGTGTCTAAAAGCATGCAGATATAACCGTTAGAATCACCATCATAACACCCTCTATGTCTTAAAGCATGCAGATACAACCGTTAGAATCACCACCATAACACCCTCTGTGTCTTAAAGCATGCAGATATAACCGTTAGAATCACCATCATAACACCCTCTATGTCTTAAAGCATGCAGATACAACCGTTAGAATCACCACCATAACACCCTCTGTGTCTTAATTCATGCAGATATAACCGTTAGAATCACCATCATAACACCCTCTATGTCTAAAAGCATGCAGATATAACCGTTAGAATCACCATCATAACACCCTCTATGTCTTAATTCATGCAGATATAACCGTTAGAATCACCATCATAACACCCTCTATGTCTTAAAGCATCCAGATATAACCTTTAGAATCACCATCATAACACCCTCTGTGTCTTAATTCATGCAGATATAACCGTTAGAATCACCATCATAACACCCTCTGTGTCTAAAAGCATGCAGATATAACCGTTAGAATCACCATCATAACACCATCTATGTCTTAAAGCATGCAGATATAACCGTTAGAATCACCACCATAACACCCTCTGTGTCTTAAAGCATGCAGATATAACCTTTAGAATCACCATCATAACACCATCTGTGTCTTAAAGCATGCAGATATAACCGTTAGAATCACCATCATAACACCATCTATGTCTTAAAGCACGCAGATATAACCGTTAGAATCACCACCATAACACCCTCTGTGTCTTAAAGCATGCAGATATAACCTTTAGAATCACCATCATAACACCATCTGTGTCTTAAAGCATGCAGATATAACCGTTAGAATCACCATCATAACACCCTCTATGTCTAAAAGCATGCAGATATAACCGTTAGAATCACCACCATAACACCCTCTGTGTCTTAAAGCATGCAGATATAACCTTTAGAATCACCATCATAACACCCACTGTGTCTTAAAGCATGCAGATATAACCGTTAGAATCACCATCATAACACCCTCTATGTCTAAAAGCATGCAGATATAACCGTTAGAATCACCATCATAACACCCTCTGTGTCTTAAAGCATGCAGATATAACCGTTAGAATCACCATCATAACACCCTCTGTGTCTTAAAGCATGCAGATATAACCGTTACAATCACCATCATAACACCCTCTGTGTCTTAAAGCATGCAGATACAACCGTTAGAATCACCATCATAACACCCTCTGTGTCTTAAAGCATGCAGATATAACCGTTAGAATCACCATCATAACACCCTCTATGTCTTAAAGCATGCAGATATAACCGTTAGAATCACCATCATAACACCCTCTGTGTCTAAAAGCATGCAGATACAACCGTTAGAATCACCATCATAACACCCTCTGTGTCTTAAAGCATGCAGATATAACCGTTAGAATCACCATCATAACACCCTCTATGTCTTAAAGCATGCAGATACAACCGTTAGAATCACCATCATAACACCCTCTGTGTCTTAAAGCATGCAGATATAACCGTTAGAATCACCATCATAACACCCTCTATGTCTTAAAGCATCCAGATATAACCGGTAGAATCACCATCATAACACCCTCTGTGTCTTAAAGCATGCAAATATAACCGTTAGAATCACCATCATAACACCCTCTATGTCTAAAAGCATGCAGATACAACCGTTAGAATCACCATCATAACACCCTCTATGTCTTAAAGCATGCAGATATAACCGTTAGAATCACGACCATAACACCCTCTGTGTCTTAAAGCATGCAGATATAACCGTTACAATCACCATCATAACACCCTCTATGTCTTAAAGCTTGCTAGATATAACCGTTACAACCACCACCATAACACCCTCTGTGTCTTAATTCATGCAGATATAACCGTTAGAATCACCATCATAACACCCTCTGTGTCTTAAAGCATGCAGATACAACCGTTAGAATCACCATCATAACACCCTCTGTGTCTTAAAGCATGCAGATATAACCGTTAGAATCACCATCATAACACCCTCTATGTCTTAAAGCATGCAGATACAACCGTTACAATCACCATCATAACACCCTCTGTGTCTTAAAGCATGCAGATATAACCGTTAGAATCACCATCATAACACCCTCTGTGTCTAAAAGCATGCAGATATAACCGCTAGAATCACCATCATAACACCCTCTATGTCTAAAAGCATGCAGATATAACCGTTAGAATCACCATCATAACACCCTCTGTGTCTTAAAGCATGCAGATACAACCGTTAGAATCACCATCATAACACCCTCTGTGTCTTAATTCATGCAGATATAACCGTTAGAATCACCATCATAACACCCTCTGTGTCTAAAAGCATGCAGATATAACCTTTAGAATCACCATCATAACACCCTCTATGTCTAAAAGCATGCAGATATAACCGTTAGAATCACCATCATAACACCCTCTATGTCTTAAAGCATGCAGATACAACCGTTAGAATCACCATCATAACACCCTCTGTGTCTTAAAGCATGCAAATATAACCGTTAGAATCACCATCATAACACCCTCTGTGTCTTAAAGCATGCAGATATAACCGTTACAATCACCATCATAACACCCTCTGTGTCTTAAAGCATGCAGACACAACCGTTAGAATCACCATCATAACACCCTCTGTGTCTTAAAGCATGCAGATATAACCGTTAGAATCACCATCATAACACCCTCCATGTCTTAAAGCATGCAGATACAACCGTTAGAATCACCACCATAACACCCTCTGTGTCTTAAAGCATGCAGATATAACCGTTAGAATCACCATCATAACACCCTCTGTGTCTTAAAGCATGCAGATATAACCGTTACAATCACCATCATAACACCCTCTGTGTCTTAAAGCATGCAGATACAACCGTTAGAATCACCATCATAACACCCTCTGTGTCTTAAAGCATGCAGATGTAACCGTTAGAATCACCATCATAACACCCTCTATGTCTTAAAGCATGCAGATACAACCGTTAGAATCACCACCATAACACCCTCTGTGTCTTAATTCATGCAGATATAACTGTTAGAATCACCATCATAACACCCTCTGTGTCTAAAAGCATGCAGATATAACCTTTAGAATCACCACCATAACACCCTCTGTGTCTTAAAGCATGCAGATATAACCGTTAGAATCACCATCATAACACCCTCTGTGTCTTAAAGCATGCAGATATAACCGTTAGAATCACCATCATAACACCCTCTATGTCTTAAAGCATGCAGATACAACCGTTGGAATCACCACCATAACACCCTCTGTGTCTTAATTCATGCAGATATAACCGTTAGAATCACCATCATAACACCCTCTGTGTCTAAAAGCATGCAGATATAACCGTTAGAATCACCATCATAACACCCTCTATGTCTAAAAGCATGCAGATATAACCGTTAGAATCACCATCATAACACCCTCTGTGTCTTAATTCATGCAGATATAACCGTTAGAATCACCATCATAACACCCTCTGTGTCTAAAAGCATGCAGATATAACCTATAGAATCACCACCATAACACCCTCTGTGTCTTAAAGCATGCAGATGTAACCGTTAGAATCACCATCATAACACCCTCTGTGTCTTAAAGCATGCAGATATAAAAGTTAGAATCACCATCATAACACCCTCTGTGTCTTAAAGCATGCAGATATAACCGTTAGAATCACCATCATAACACCCTCTGTGTCTAAAAGCATGCAGATATAACCGTTAGAATCACCATCATAACACCCTCTATGTCTAAAAGCATCCAGATATAAATGTTAGAATCACCATCATAACAAACTCTGTGTCTTAAAGCATGCAGATATAACCGTTAGAATCACCATCATAACACCCTCTGTGTCTTAAAGCATGCAGATATAACCGTTACAACCACCACCAAAACACCCTCTGTGTCTTAAAGCATCCAGATATAACCGTTAGAATCACCATCATAACACCCTCTGTGTCTTAAAGCATGCAGATATAACCGTTAGAATCACGATCATAACACCCTCTGTGTTTTAAAGCATCCAGATATAACCGTTAGAATCACCATCATAACACCCTCTGTGTTTTAAAGCATGCAGATATAACCGCTAGAATCACCATCATAACACCCTCTGTGTCTTAAAGCATGCAGATATAACCGTTAGAATCACGATCATAACACCCTCTGTGTCTTAAAGCATCCAGATATAACCGTTAGAATCACCATCATAACACCCTCTGTGTTTCAAAGCATGCAGATATAACCGTTAGAATCACCATCATAACACCCTCTATGTCTAAAAGCATGCAGATATAACCGTTAGAATCACCATCATAACACCCTCTGTGTCTAAAAGCATGCAGATATAACCGCTAGAATCACCATTATAACACCCTCTATGTCTAAAAGCATGCAGATATAACCGCTGGAATCACCACCACAACACCCTCTGTGTCTTAAAGCATGGAGATATAACCGATAGAATCACCATCATAACACCCTCTATCTCTTAAAGCATGCAGATATAACCGTTAGAATCACCATCATAGCACCATCTGTGTCTTAAAACATGCAGATATAACCGTTAGAATCACCATCATAACACCCTCTGTGTCTTAAAGCATGCAGATATAACCGTTACAATCACCATCATAACACCCTCTGTGTCTTAAAGCATGCAGATATAACCGTTTGAATCACCACCATAACACCCTCTGTGTCTTAAAGCATGCAGATATAACCGTTAGAATCACCATCATAACACCCTCTATGTCTTAAAGCATGGAGATATAACCGTTAGAATCACCATCATAACACCCTCTGTGTCTTAAAACATGCAGATATAACCGTTACAATCACCATCATAACACCCTCTGTGTCTTAAAGCATGCAGATATAACCGTTACAATCACCATTATAACACCCTCTGTGTCTTAAAGCATGCAGAATATTATAATGATATAACCGTTAGAATCACCACAATAACACCCTCTGTGTTTTAAAGCATGCAGATATAACCGTTAGAATCACCATCATAACACCCTCTATGTCTTAAAGCATGCAGATATAACCGTTAGAATCACCATCATAACACCCTCTGTGTCTTAAAGCATGCAGATATAACCGTTAGAATCACCACCATAACACCCTCTGTGTCTTAAAGAATGCAGATATAACCGTTTGAATCACCACCATAACACCCTCTGTGTCTTAAAGCATCCAGATATAACCGTTAGAATCACCATCATAACACCCTCTATGTCTTAAAGCATGGAGATATAACCGTTAGAATCACCATCATAACACCCTCTGTGTCTTAAAACATGCAGATATAACCGTTAGAATCACCATCATAACACCCTCTGTGTCTTAAAGCATGCAGATATAACCGCTACAATCACCATTATAACACCCTCTGTGTCTTAAAGCATGCAGAATATTATAATGATATAACCGTTAGAATCACCACAATAACACCCTCTGTGTTTTAAAGCATGCAGATATAACCGTTAGAATCACCATCATAACACCCTCTATGTCTTAAAGCATGCAGATATAACCGTTAGAATCACCATCATAACACCCTCTGTGTCTTAAAGCATGCAGATATAACCGTTAGAATCACCACCATAACACCCTCTGTGTCTTAAAGCATGCAGATATAACCGTTAGAATCACCACCATAACACCCTCTGTGTGTTAAAGCATGCAGATACAACCGTTAGAATCACCATCATAACACCCTCTATGTCTTAAATCATGCAGATATAAGCCTTAGAATCACCATCACAACACACTCTATGTCTTAAAGCATGCAGATAAAACCGTTAGAATCACCACGAAAACACCCTCTGTGTCTTAAAGCATGCAGATATAACCGTTAGAATCACCATCATAACACCCTCTATGTCTTAAATCATGCAGATATAACCGTTAGAATCACCATCACAACACACTCTATGTCTTAAAGCATGCAGATAAAACCGTTAGAATCACCACCAAAACACCCTCTGTGTCTTAAAGCATGCAGATATAACCGTTAGAATCACCATCATAACACCCTCTGTGTCTTAAAGCATGCAGATATAACCGTTAGAACTACCACCAAAACACCCTCTGTGTCTGAAAGCATGCAGATATAACCGTTAGAATCACCATCATAACACCCTCTATGTCTTAAAGCATGCAGATATAACCGTTAGAATCTCCACCATTACACCCTCTGTGTCTTAAAGCATGCAGATATAACCGTTAGAATCACCACCACAACACCCTCTGTGTCTTAAAGCATGCAGATATAACCGTTAGAATCACCATCATAACACCCTCTGTGTCTTAAAGCATCCAGATATAACCGTTAGAATCACCATCATAACACCCTCTATGTCTAAAAGCATGCAGATATAACCGTTAGAATCACCATCATAACACCCTCTGTGTCTTAAAGCATGCAGATATAACCGTTAGAATCACCATCATAACACCCTCTGTGTCTTAAAGCATGCAGATATAACCGTTAGAATCACCATCATAACACCCTCTGTGTCTTAAAGCATGCAGATATAACCGTTAGAATCACCACCATTACACCCTCTGTGTCTTAAAGCATGCAGATATAACCGTTAGAATCACCACCATAACACCCTCTGTGTCTTAAAGCATGCAGATATAACCGTTAGAATCACCACCATAACACCCTCTGTGTCTTAAAGCATGCAGATATAACCGTTAGAATCACCATCATAACACCCTCTGTGTCTTAAAGCATCCAGATTTAACCGTTAGAATCACCATCATAACACCCTCTGTGTCTTAAAGCATCCAGATATAACCGTTAGAATCACCATCATAACACCCTCTGTGTCTTAAAGCATCCAGATATAACCATTAGAATCACCACCATAACACCATCTGTGTCTTAAAGCATGCAGATACAACCGTTAGAATCACCACCATAACACCCTCTATGTCTAAAAGCATGCAGATATAACCGTTACAATCACCATCATAACACCCTCTGTGTCTTAAAACATGCAGATATAACCGTTACAATCACCATCATAACACCCTCCATGTCTTAAAGCTTGCTAGATATAACCGTCACAACCACCACCATAACACCCTCTGTGTCTTAAAGCATCCAGATATAACCGTTACAATCACCATCATAACACCCTCTATGTCTTAAAGCATGCAGATATAACCGTTAGAATCACCATCATAACACCCTCTGTGTCTTAAAGCATGCAGATATAACCGTTAGAATCACCACCATCACACCCTCTGTGTCTTAAAGCATGCAGATATAACCGTTGGAATCACCATCATAACACCCTCTGTGTCTTAAAGCATGCAGATATAACCGTTACAATCACCACCATAACACCCTCTGTGTCTTAAAGCATGCAGATATAACCGTTAGAATCACTATCATAACACCCTCTATGTCTTAAAGCATGCAGATATAACCGTTAGAATCACCATCATAACACCCTCTGTGTCTTAAAGTATGCAGATATAACCGTTAGAATCACCATCATAACACCCTCTATGTCTTAAAGCATGCAGATATAACCGTTAGAATCACCACCATAACACCCTCTGTGTCTAAAAGCATGCAGATACAACCGTTAGAATCACCACCATAACACCCTCTGTGTCTTAAAGTATGCAGATAGAACCGTTAGAATCACCATCATAACACCCTCTATGTCTTAAAGCTTGCTAGATATAACCGTTACAACCACCACCATAACACCCTCTGTGTCTTAAAGCATCCAGATACAACCGCTATAATCACCATCATAACACCCTCTATGTCTTAAAGCATGCAGATATAACCGTTACAATCACCACCATAACACCCTCTGTGTCTTTAATCATGCAGATATAACCGTTAGAATCACCATCATAACACCCTCTGTGTCTTAAAGCATCCAGATATAACCGTTACAATCACCATCATAACACCCTCTGTGTCTTAAAGCATGCAGATAAAACCGTTAGAATCACCACCATCACACCCTCTGTGTCTTAAAGCATGCAGATATAACCGTTAGAATCACCATCATAACACCCTCTGTGTCTTAAAGCATGCAGATATAACCGTTAGAATCACCACCATAACACCCTCTGTGTCTTAAAGCATGCAGATATAACCGTTAGAATCACCATCATAACACCCTCTATGTCTTAAAGTATGCAGATATAACCGTTAGAATCACCACCATAACACCCTCTGTGTCTTAAAGCATGCAGATACAACCGTTAGAATCACCACCATAACACCCTCTGTGTCTTAAAGTATGCAGATATAACCGTTAGAATCACCATCATAACACCCTCTATGTCTTAAAGCTTGCTAGATATAACCGTTACAACCACCATCATAACACCCTCTGTGTCTTAAAGTATGCAGATATAACCGTTAGAATCACCACCATAACACCCTCTATGTCTTAAAGCTTGCTAGATATAAGCGTTACAACCACCACCATAACACCCTCTGTGTCTTAAAGCATCCAGATACAACCGCTATAATCACCATCATAACACCCTCTATGTCTTAAAGCATGCAGATATAACCGTTACAATCACCACCATAACACCCTCTGTGTCTTAAAGCATGCAGATATAACCGTTAGAATCACCATCATAACACCCTCTGTGTCTTAAAGCATCCAGATATAACCGTTAGAATCACCATCATAACACCCTCTGTATCTTAAAGCATGCAGAAATAACCGTTAGAATCACTACCATAACAACCTCTGTGTCTTAAAGCATGCAGATATAACCGTTAGAATCACCATCATAACACCCTCTATGTCTTAAAGCATGCAGATATAACCGTTAGAATCACCACCATAACACCCTCTGTGTCTTAATTCATGCAGATATAACCGTTAGAATCACCATCATAACACCCTCTGTGTCTTTAATCATGCAGATATAACCGTTAGAATCACCATCATAACACCCTCTATGTCTAAAAGCATGCAGATATAACCGTTAGAATCACCATCACAACACTCTCTATGTCTTAAAGCATCCAGATATAACCGTTAGAATCACCATCATAACACCCTCTATGTCTTAAAGCATGCAGATATAACCGTTAGAATCACCATCATAACACCCTCTGTGTCTTAAAGCATGCAGATATAACCGTTAGAATCACCATCATAACACCATCTGTGTCTTAAAGCATCCAGATATAACCGTTAGAATCACCATCATAACACCCTCTATGTCTTAAAGCATGCAGATATAACCCTTAGAATCACCATCATAACACCCTCTGTGTCTTAAAGCATGCAGATATAACCGTTACAACAACCACCATAACACCCTCTGTGTCTTAAAGCATCCAGATACAACCGTTACAATCACCATCATAACACCCTCTATGTCTTAAAGCATGCAGATATAACCGTTAGAATCACCATCATAACACCCTCTGTGTCTTAAAGCATGCAGATATAACCGTTACAACCACCACCATAACACCCTCTGTGTCTTAAAGCATCCAGATACAACCGCTATAATCACCATCATAACACCCTCTATGTCTTAAAGCATGCAGATATAACCGTTACAATCACCACCATAACACCCTCTGTGTCTTAAAGCATGCAGATATAACCGTTACAATCACCATCATAACACCCTCTGTGTCTTAAAGCATCCAGATATAACCGTTACAATCACCATCATAACACCCTCTGTGTCTTAAAGCATGCAGAAATAACCGTTAGAATCACCACCATAACAACCTCTGTGTCTTAAAGCATGCAGATATAACCGTTAGAATCACCATCATAACACCCTCTATGTCTTAAAGTATGCAGATATAACCGTTAGAATCACCACCATAACACCCTCTGTGTCTTTAATCATGCAGATATAACCGTTAGAATCACCATCATAACACCCTCTGTGTCTTTAATCATGCAGATATAACCGTTAGAATCACCATCATAACACCCTCTATGTCTAAAAGCATGCAGATATAAATGTTAGAATCACCATCATAACAAACTCTGTGTCTTAAAGCATGCAGATATAACCGTTAGAATCACCATCACAACACCCTCTATGTCTTAAAGCATCCAGATATAACCGTTAGAATCACCACCATAACACCCTCTATGTCTTAAAGCATGCAGATATAACCGTTAGAATCACCATCATAACACCCTCTGTGTCTTAAAGCATGCAGATATAACCGTTAGAATCACCATCATAACACCATCTGTGTCTTAAAGCATCCAGATATAACCGTTAGAATCACCATCATAACACCCTCTATGTCTTAAAGCATGCAGATATAACCGTTAGAATCACCATCATAACACCCTCTGTGTCTTAAAGCATGCAGATATAACCGCTAGAATCACCATCATAACACCATCTGTGTCTTAAAGCATCCAGATATAACCGTTAGAATCACCATCATAACACCCTCTATGTCTTAAAGCATGCAGATATAACCGTTAGAATCACCATCATAACACCCTCTGTGTCTTAAAGCATGCAGATATAACCGTTACAACAACCACCATAACACCCTCTGTGTCTTAAAGCATCCAGATATAACCGTTACAATCACCATCATAACACCCTCTATGTCTTAAAGCATGCAGATATAACCGTTAGAATCACCATCATAACACCCTCTGTGTCTTAAAGCATGCAGATATAACCGTTAGAATCACCACCATAACACCCTCTGTGTCTTAAAGCATGCAGATATAACCGTTAGAATCACCATCATAACACCCTCTATGTCTTAAAGCATGCAGATATAACCGTTAGAATCACCATCATAACACCCTCTGTGTCTTAAAGTATGCAGATATAACCGTTAGAATCACCATCATAACACCCTTTATGTCTTAGAGCCTTCTAGATATAACCGTTACAACCACCACCATAACACCCTCTGTGTCTTAAAGCATGCAGATATAACCGTTAGAATCACCATCATAACACCCTCTGTGTCTTAAAGCATCCAGATATAACCGTTAGAATCACCATCATAACACCCTCTATGTCTTAAAGCATGCAGATATAACCTTTAGAATCACCATCATAACACCCTCTATGTCTTAAAGCATGCAGATATAACCGTTAGAATCACCATCATTACACCCTCTGTGTCCTAAAGCATGCAGATATAACCGTTAGAATCACCATCATAACACCCTCTGTGTCTTAAAGCATGCAGATACAACCGTTGGAATCACCACCATAACACCCTCTGTGTCTTAGTGCATGCAGATATAACCGTTAGAATCACCACCATAACACCCTCTGTGTCTTAAAGCATGCACATATAACCGTTAGAATCACCACCATAACACCCTCTGTGTTTAAGGATGCTAGATATAACCGTTAGAACCACCACCATAACACCCCCTATGCCTTAAAGCATGCAGATATATAAATTATTACCAATTAATTAAAAGGATTACAACGTACAATGAATTTTATGGACTTCACTAAAATATTTCATGTATAGTTTGTTACAGACGAATATTGAAAGGAGTTTATATCTAAGCTAACTTTTAGGAATGTATCAAACAAAAATGGCAGCTGACATACTTTGGACATTTTAGAAAGACGCGATTGGCGTCTTCCAGAAGAGCAACACAAGGGCAACCTTTACTTCCAAATACATTGACACCCAAAAGACCAGCATTTAGGGATCTACACGAATGTCTTAACTTAGTTTGTGAAATATTCATCTTCGTTTCACCAAACAGGAATTCTTTAGGAATTTCGTCATTTTAAAAGATGATTTCTATTTGAATAATGGAAATCAAATTGGTACATTGGTATTTTTTTGTGTGAATCACTATTCCATAAAATTCCCAATTATATGTAAAAGCAGGGCTGTGGGTCTTTGGAATAGCCAAATTAGACTTGTTGCGCAAATTGTATGGAGAAATGAGTCGATGGTGGAAATAAGTCCATAAGATAAAAAGAAGTTTGCATGTTAACAACTTTGTCAATTGTCAAATGTTAATAAAGGTTACCAATCAGTTTTATTGCACAAACTAGCTCTTGAAGCGAATATTTGCAGACCAGTTACAATGATTGCTGCTTTAAAACTGGGCAATTTACAGTTTATCACAAATATCTGCGGGACAATAATTTATTAACCCAGACCTCAGAAGTATATTCTGTGATAGGTCTAGCATTTCATGCATGCTTGACAGAATATTTCTGGGTAGGACGTTTTAATAATGTTCCATTAACAGACACATTGTCGTCTATCAGAGGCAGTTACTTCACTCACTGAGTGCGTTTCCACGAATTCCATAGTGTTCTAAATTGTGCAATAAACTGTTGTGTTAAGCCCTACAAAAAATATCACAAAATAACATACAGCACAGGTGGTGATTATCCAGGAACTGAGCATATATTGTGAAAGATTTCTTTCCTGAGATGTAGTAGAATGACTAGCAGTAAAACCCCACTGGAATATATCTAAAAGGTATGTTCATGGGAATGGTCGTGCGAATGCTTCACCGTTATTCTTTCAAGGATTTTCCCAAGGATGGATAATAAACTAACAGGTCTGTAACTAGCTGGAAGGAAATTAATTGTATCTCGTTCTTTCAAAATAGGAGTAACATTTACCCGCTTTCCATATTGTAGGAAATACAGCCACACAGTGATATATTATACAACAAACCACCCGTGAAGGTCCCGTGGTAGAATAGGCCTTCCGCAACCCATGCCTGCCATAAAAGGCGACTGAGATTGTCGTAAGAGGCGACTAACGGGATCGAGTGGTCAGGTTCTCTGACTTGGTTGACACATGTCATCGGTTCCCAATTGCGCAGATCGATGCTCATGCTGTTGATCACTGGCCTGTCTGGTCCAGACTCGATTATTTACAGACCGCCGCCATATAGCTGGAATATTGCTGAGCGCGGCATAAAACTAAACTCACTCACTCACTATACAACAAACCAGGAGGTTCAGCTATATACGTACAAAGTCGTTGTAACACGCTCATGTTGATACTATGAGGTCTACAAGATTTGTCTGCTGGTGGGGGGCTTAATCACATCAGATACTTCTTTTACGGTTAAAATAACATTTGGTTATCACAACATTTTCTGGCTAACAGATGGCAAAGACTTGCCATTATTAACATTTGAAGCAGATACAAAATATTCATTTAATGCGTGTGCTTTATCCAAACCTGTAACACTGAAGGCATCCCAGAATCATAAATGACAAGAAGGGGATGTGTCCTGATTAAATAGTAACCCACTGAATAGGCTCAGTTGATAAATAGTGATCACAATTAGATTAAGAGTTTTCCTTGGCTATTGTTTTCAGATTATTTACTTAGTCTATAGCTCTTTGCCTTTTGGGTTTAAGTAGCACAGAAGTATTCATAGATCGAAATGCATTTATACTTAGGCGTTCTCATGTCTTATAAATATGCTACAAGGGGTGTTGAAATAATAATAATAATAATTTTTAATGAGTTGCTGGTCGGCTCAACTTGAGATGTACTCGAAAGGGCAGGTGCAGACTTCGGAATTTATTCCAATCAGAAGGGGAATATTTCAGGGTAACTCCTTCAGTCCTTTGCTTTTTTGTCTGTCTCTAACCCTTTGAGTTTTCTGCTCTGTAGGGAGGAGGGTCACCAGCCCGGACCTCCTTAGCACAGATCCCCAACACCTCTTACTCATCTCCTCTACATGGATGACATCGAGCTCCTTGCCAAAGGGGATACCAATTTGAAAGAACAGGTTCTTTTCTAATGATATTGGAATGACAAATGTAATACTCTTCATTTGAAACGTGGCAAGGTTACTAATGATGGATCGGTCAAGTTACAAGGGGCAGGAATTATTGAGCATCTTGTGGAAAATCAGGCCTACACCCATCTTGGAATGCAAATTCGAGACAAGCTCCAGAATGCCCAGATTCAAGATAAACTTCCTTTATAAATCTCGTTTGAAGAAAATCTGGAGCTCCGAGCTAAGTGCTCGAAACAAGGTCAAAGCCACCAATACTTTTGCTGTGCCAGTCCTCTCCTATTCCTTTGGAGTAGCTGATTGGACGAAAGAAGACATACAGGGTCTTGACCGCCTGACCAGAAGGATCATGTCTGATAACAGAGCACATCACCCTCCTCCTCTTAATCGTTGATACATGCAAATCAATTCGGGAGGACGGGGTTTGATTAATGTGGAAGCTCTTCATGACAGAATTTTATTGTGTACTTTTGCACATATTTATTTATCGGATGATCCTCTGGTGATGCATGTCAAGACTCACGATGAAAGCAAGGGATTCCACAGCTATTTTAAGCGTGCCAAGGTTGTTGGACAAAGTCTGAAATCTGAAGTTGATTGTGTTAATGGTGATGTACTGCTGGACGGTACAGTGATGGGAGTAAACGAGGTGAAGTCCTTCACCAAGTCTGCCCAGAGTCAGTCCTTTGTGGAGAAGCTGCCTGAAAAGCCATGGAATCGTGTGTACATGCAGTGTGTGGAACAGAACAGCAATCAAACCGACTCCTTCGCCTGGATGAAGTCGGCTGGTCTCAGATGTGAAACTGAGGGCTTCCTTTTTGCTGCTCAGGACCAGTCACTTCCCACTCGCAGTCGCCAGAATGTTATTTTTAAAGAAAATATCAATATGAAATGTCGTCTTTGCAATCAATTTACAGAGACTATCCAACACCTTGTCAGTGGATGCCCTTCCTTGGCACAAACAGCATATCTTAAAAGACATGATGGTATTGCTCCCTGCTTTTACTATCGTCTCCGCCATGTCTGTGGCTTTGACCCCGAGGTCCATCCATGATACGACCCTGAACATGTCCAGGGCGTCCTAGAAAATGATGCTTTTAAGCTTCTCTGGAATAGGCCAATATACAGCCTGAGATGAATTCCAGCCAACAAACCTGATCTTGTTCTTTTTGATAAAACTAATGAAATTATTTATATCATAGAATTTTCTGTCCCTTTTGACAGCAATGTGATTGGCAAGATTCAGGAAAAGCATGATAAGTATGCGGACCTCGCCTTTGAAATGTCTCGCCTGTATCCCAAGGACACTGTCGTCTGGCTCCCCATTGTTTGGTACCTCGGTGCCCTTGGTTTGGTACCTTCTGATCTCTTGGCGCAGATGAGGAGAGTGCCCGGGTTCTCCAACGGGAGCACAGCCCTTCTGACAATTTGGATAATGCAGAAGGCTGCAGTGTTGGGGAGCCTCCATATTCTCCGGAAAGTTCTTGGTGGGTTCGACTAGGCAGTGTTTCCTGGGAGAAGTCCCATTTGCTGTCTGGGCTGCGTGTAGAGGAGGTGAGGGCACTGAGCTGATGATGAGCTTTATCAGCCTGACTGTGCCAGGATCACCCAAACCCTCTCTGGTGCATTTCAATTCTAATTTGTAAAACATAATAAATGCATATTTATAATGCGCCTGTTCCACACATTAAGGCATGCTCAAGGCGCTACAGAATATTTACAATGGAGTATTTTCAGCTGAAATATTTAGTAGTTTGTTGCGAAAAAGTGAGTTTTTAAGTCTGGACTCAAAAATGTCAATTGTGTTCGAGCTTTAAACGGCACAAGGGAGAGAGTTCCAAAGCACAGGTGCAGAGTACGAGAATGACCGGTAGCCGAAGGATTTCAGTTTTTAGGATGGGATGACCAGTAGATCTTGAGTGTTTGAGCGCAACGGATGTAGGGGTTTAGACAGGTAGGACGGAGTCAATCCATGGAGGCACTTGTATGTCAAACAGAGGATCTTGAAGTCAATTCTGGTCTTAACTGGTAGCCACTGCAAATCTTTCAACACAGGTGTTATACGGGAACATTTAGAAGTCTAGCAGTCAGACTTACTATACTCTCTATGTCCAATATTTGGACCAGCTTCCACTGTATTTTGACGGATTCATTAGCAAAGTGACATCCAAAATTTTCTGTGGGTAATGTGGTTAACGAGGTTTGTGGTCATCACAACATAAGGGTACAGCGTTTCTTGTAAATTTGCAGAAAATGGAAAACGATCTGCCATCTGGTACCTAAGTTATAATAATAGATTACGTATCTGGCGCCAATGTCCAGGTACATTGCCTGCTGACGGCGCTACGGACATTATTAATTCCGACCATAGGACACTATATATCGTACTTTCCGATAGTGTTTCAACTCCCTGGGGAACACACATTCATACTGCCTGTTGGGGGCAATGAACTAAACACTCACAATGCCAGCGTTTCCTCGCGGGTTTGATTTTACAGCTTGGTGAACTGACACAATGTCGATCTAAGTAGCTTGTCCAAGGATACTACTTAAATATGCCCATGTCGGGACTCGAACCTAGGTGCCTCCTCGGACCCAGGCCTCCATCGTGGTAGGCAGACTCATTACCGCTGCACTATATCGGTACCTCCTGGATAATGGTCCTCAGATAATACCATATAAAATATGTTCAACATAGTACAGGATGACTTCCAACATTCAAAGTTTCGATTAATTTTATATATATTTAAACGGGTCTCTTTTTAAGGACACTTTCATTCTAGTTTTTCCAAGAGATTGGGTTCAGATATACAATTTATTGACACGTGGGCTACCATTCAGGAATTAGGTTGAACCTTCTGAAAGGGGGTGGATACTGTCCCCAAAACAAGTTCTTTCAGCAAACATGAAGGGGGGTCACTTGAACAAGAATTAACTCTTGTAGTTTCAAATTGCTTTTTTGTGCAGTTTAATGTCTAAGTTTGATCCTAGGGGACTTCTATCGATCTCAAACATACAAACTGTTGCTTGCATTCTTTGTTTCCTGGCGTTTGTGATTGCAGAGACGCATTTTACTGCAGAGTTTACGTTTTGTGTGACTGACAAGCCAAGATACAAAACAGGGGTCGTGAAGCTGGAACATAGCAAAACCAATTTGACTGATGCTGACAGATAACATGTGGTAAAACAAAACATAAAAATCAGCTGCATGTTGAATGTTCCTCGTAGATATACTAGTACCTTTGAGAACACCCATCCAGCCCTCCGACTCCACATTAATGTGTGTTAACTATAACTAACAATCTCATCCCACCCCTACTTTATACATATGGATATGAAACCCTGAAAATATATTTGCGAAAAGACATGATAAACAGGATAGTTACAGATTTTATATCGATTATATATCAGGAGGAATATATGTAGGAGTATTTAAATTGTACATATTAGCCAGTATATTTTAACTTGTATTTTAATCATTAAGTCTAGCCCCAGTTTAACCACTCAATCTAACCTGCTTCACGTTCACAATAGCACAGTGAGCCCAGCGCTTACGTTGTCCATTTCACCTATTGTCTTGTCTCAGCCCCAGGCCCCATATATTCCCAAGCAGAGTGTTTATGGGTCAGATTGCATTTCCACTTCAGTCTCCCAGTCACTGGTGAGCACATACAGCTTTCTCACAGGTTAGCTTATATTTGCAAGGTGTATTTTATGTCTTCACATATCATGTTATGTGTGGTAAATATAACTTATATTAACAATCTGGTGTGTGCCACATAACTAGGTCCTAGCAATACTTTTTGGTATGTGAGTGTATTGCAGGTATTCTTAAAGAACATTTCCACGGAGATGTTATATAACTTATTGTGTAGGTAAATATAATGTGTACATACCTAGCTTTGTATGTCTGTCTGTCTGTCTGTCTGTCTGTCTGTCTGTCTGTCTGTAGAAGATGAGTCGTTCGAATGGATACTGTATGTACTGTAGTGTGATACAGGTGCAGAGCATTGATTTTGTATATATTTATGTTCAGGTGTGGCAAACATACTTGCTAACGTTTCTGACGTCGAAAGGGGTGCAGTGCCATACACTCAGTGAGGGTCATTCACATTTTATGGTATATAACTATGTAGTAAGCTTATTTGATGTTTAATGGTCATCTTGAATATATAATAAATATGGATATATATATATATATACACTCACCCTATGACCTGGCCAATCAATAATTATTGTATTGATTATATATGTTTGATAGTAGCATGTATGGCTTATTCTCATCTGTGTCGGCCCTTCTAGTACTGTTGTATATGTTTGCTACAGTGTGTTAATACAATGTATTTAATTTCACAGGGCCTTTCTGTTACGAGTTTGCCAATAAACCCTGACATCTACTGGAACCTATTTGCCTTTGTGGTATGTCCAAAACCACTCCGGTTACATATATATAATTTTCATTATTTAGCTGAGATTTGTCAAATCTTCCTTGGGTTATGGCGCCAACAATCTCTATATTGGCGAAACCCTCAGAGTTTTGCTGTGACCTTGCAAATTATCTCGAGGTCATTCAGTTTATCTAATGACGGTGAATCTTGCCAATATACGTTGGTACCACATTTGAACAAGATCCGCTATTTCTTTCTTGAGTAAGAGCCCTAACAAGGTTATTTGGTTATGATCTGCAAAGAAAATGTATTTACGAGTGGCTACAACTGTTATTACAATTTACGTCAATATTTGACTGCAACTAAAATTATTACATTTTCCATCAGTTTTTATTATAATTTACCTCACGTTTATTACAATATGCTGCAAGTATTTGCGTTTTTATTAAAGTTTACATCGTAACAGGCTCATTGAGCGTCCATGGTTTACACCAGGTTTGAATATCGTAACAAAGGTCTGGCCAATGTGATAGCAGAATACAGGAGGTTGATAAACCGTGACTGCACATGAGCACCGGCGGTGTTAGTCTTCAGTATTTAGGGTTTCTCAGAGAGCCTGTTTGACTGGATTTGCCCCTTCAGTCAAAATGACAACCTAGCAAGAAAGTTATCATGTTACACATATTTTCAAAGGGACAAAGGCGAAAACAAAGATTAGGTTAATTTAGTTCAGTTTCCAACATCATCACTAGATAAATGAACTTACATAACCCGCATTACAGCAGTCTCCGTCTTTGTTCAGCTGTGTCCAGTGAGTGAATGAGGCAGTCAGTCAGTAAATTTTTAACATCACATTGGCAATGCTACAGCTATGTCGTAACGAGAATAAGTTTAACGTTGCTAATTTAAGATAGCCAAGAAGAATCTTTTGAAGTCTGTTCAATTGTGAGTATGAAGTGGCCGAAGATGGAACCATTGATTCTGGCTCAAATCCGTGAAGGAAATGTTTATAACTAAGCACGTTTTCTCCTGTTAGTAGTATGTAACCCTGTTTGATTGGCACACAGTGCCAGCTGATGAATCTACACCCAGTACTTACAGTGGACGTCGACTTGTACGCCATGCTCTCCTGGTGGATGAATGCCATTATCTGCCGTACATCTGTACCAGCCCCCACTGGATCTAGTCACACGACTAATGGTGTAGATAGGACTGGGCCCGTCCTGCAGGCTGACATCTTTATGGTACCAAGAGAAGGAGGTTGGTGCAGGGTTAGCTCCCTTGACTGAACAGTTGAGAGCCACATTTGACTCGTTGATCCTGAACGTAAACCCGGAACATGGCGTCACGGCGTGTATTTCAACTGTAGGAGAATCTGCAATAACATTATACTTCTATATTAATGAGAAACAAATTGTCATATGCAAGTATGCGATTGCGCTGGGAAAGTACATCCAGGGCAAGGTGTGTATAGCATTTTAATGCAGTGTTACTAAGTAACAAATAGATGCACGTACGTTTATATGTACGTGAGGAAAGCAGGGAAGGATGTGAAGACGACAAACCAAGGGGAGACTATTCATATTCAAACAGAATACAAACGTGCAAAGCGCGATTTCCGTCGTTTACATCGACAGGCAAAGCGAAAACAACGAAAAGAACTATCTCGTGAACTCGAAATTACATCAGAAACTGAGATTAATACCTTCTTTAAATCTGTGCGTAAACATAGACGCCTGCGGTCAACGGTTGACCAATTAGTGTTTAACAATACCCAAGCGGACACACCAGAGGCCATTTGTAACCTGTGGGGTGCTTACTATGCTAACCTTGCCTTACCGCACCACGCCGAAATGTTTGAAGATGAAGTTAAAGCATCTGTTGATAAGAAACTAGCAGATATAATTTCACATGCTAATGATTCTAGTCATGCTGACGCTGTACTATATGCCGATATCCAGAGTTAAAACAACATCTGGTCAATCTAAATCGTAATAAATACCCCGGACCAGATCATGTAAACAATGAACACCTTATCTATGGAGGTGACGCGCTGGTCGAAAAGCTTTGCGTCTTATATAACGCAATTATGAAAGCTGTCTACTTTCCCAGTATCCTTAGATTGGGCATGATTGTTCCATTTACAAAGGAAAAGGTTCAAAATGCGACCCCAAAAACTACAGGGGTATCACCGGTACCTCCTGTATAGGAAAACTATTTGAAAAACTATTACTCTCACGTCTGCAATGTTATATAAGTCATATTAATCCTTATTTTCCAGACCCTCTCCAATTTGGATTTAGAAAAGAACATGGTGCCATTATGTTAACGTTCATGCTCAATGATTGCGTAACATATTATGTTGAGCGTGGCTCACAAGTCTTTTCAGCGTTTCTCGATAATGAGAAAACCTTTGATCGCGTTTGGCATAACGGTCTATTCCTAAAACTCTACAATTTGGGTATAACGGGAAGCATGTGGAATCTGCTATATCATAGCTACACCTGCAGCTCTTCTTTTGTAATGTACAACGGAAATAGCTCAGATACATTTGAAGTAAAACAAGGTGTAGGACAAGGTAGAGTCCTGTCTGCATGGTTCTTCCTTGTCTTTATTAATGATTTATTAACTGAACTAAGACGCAGTAACAATGGTATATGTGTATATGGTATAGACGTGCCATCAATCCTGTTAGCCGATGATACGACACTGTTACGCACCACCCCGTGTGGGCTGCAGAATTCACTTCACATTGTCTCGAATTATGCTTCCCGATGGCGCCTAACATACAATGCATCTAAAAGCACTGTTGTAGTTTTTCGGAAAGGAAAACAATCTTGTCCTGAGCTTTCATTCTCGTTTTGTGACGTCGCAATTAATACAAGTTCAGCAGTAGAATATGGTGGTGTTCTACTTTCATCAGATCTGTCTTGTAAAGACAGAGTTCTCGCTAACTGTCAAAAGGCCAGGCAAACTATATATTCCTTACGCTCACTGGGTCTTAACAACACTGATTTACATCCTGTTACATGTGTTAATATATGGAAAAGAATGATTTTACCTACAAGTTTCTATGGCTGTGAAACCATGCCTCCGCTATAAGGCAAAAACATTGATTTGCAGGAAAATACCCAACGATATTTTGCTAAATGTATTCAAGGGTTCAACAGACGTATGTCAACAGATTCTGTGTGTGCCAACCTATGTCTCTGGACAATGGTTGGGTACATTGATAAGTGTAGATTGCTATTTATAGGAAGATTATGTAACAACGCTTGTCATTCATCAACGAAAACGATGTTCTGTACATTCTTATCACTAACTGTTCACTTAGATATTAACTCACGCAGTATTTGCAAAACTTTGTTATGTACTGTACGGAAGTATAATCTATTGAAATATGTAGTAACTTTTGTCGAAACTGGTATTTTTCCGTCAAAGACAGCTTGGAGAAGAATAGTTGTAAGTTCTATCTTGTCTTATGAAGAAGCCCAATGGAAATTGAGACTCTCCATAAGAGAACATATGTCCAGATATGCTGTAATACACCAAACACTGAGTCTACATAGACTTTACACTCTAATGTATTTGTACCCAGACTATAATGCACGTATACAACTTACTGTACTAGTCGGCTCTAAAGCCAAATTCTCAAAGGAATGTACGCTTTGTAATAAGTACTGCCATGACCATGATGCCCACCGTATTTTACATTGTGAATCTGTAATGGGCCAACGAAATCATTTTTATATGACACTACTTGACATACTGGATATAGATATATATGTATTCATTGAAATACTGGATGATGAAGATGCCCTTGTACTCTTTTGTGGTGCCACACTTCAGATCCCTGATCTTGACGAAACAGCATGGCAAACCATCACATTACACTTTTCAAACTATATCTATGCCTTAAAAGACTCTTTGA
Organism: Haliotis asinina; assembly: GCF_037392515.1. Taxonomy (NCBI): domain Eukaryota; kingdom Metazoa; phylum Mollusca; class Gastropoda; order Lepetellida; family Haliotidae; genus Haliotis; species Haliotis asinina. The sequence goes on from NW_027133898.1 coordinate 170,841, forward strand.
TGTATACTTTCTAAACTACCACTCATGAAAATATCCATCTTCTATAAATATGTGTGCTTTGCTAATATCATATGTATATGTGTAGTTGACTGATATCATAAATGCTTAATCTTCGAATGTATTTTGGAGGAAATAAAGACATTCATTCATTCATTCATTCATATAAAACATGATGAGATTACCAAGTAATGATTCGATTCCTTGTTTTTGCCTTTATGTATCTAAATGGTATTAATCATGCATACAATGCATGATGAACTTGTTTGTATCTAGCACATGGATATACCCTGGTTTCGTTCTGTTAGCAGGACTGATGAGAAGGAAGTACTAGTCAGGTTCTGTATCTTACACAAATTATGTGTTACAGATTATTTTAGAGGTGGTGGTATGTGGTCCTGTGTGACGATGAGAGCTCTTAGATGGGTGACAGTGTTTGGCGGACAGACTCCTGGGAGTTTCTAGGATTTCAACCCTGCCTCACGACGAAGCAAACGTGACACATGTGGTCTCACCTTAGGCACCATGTTCATCAACTGCCTTTATTCACCCATTTGTGAATGGGTACCCGGTGGATAAGTCACATGACTGTTAACCTTCCGGCGCCTCAAGGCGGTTTGGGCTATCCCAGGTAATAATGTTAATAATGCGCTTTGCGATTCAACCGGTGCTTTATAAATAGCCATTATTACATTACTATCATTAATTCTAAGATGCTTCGGTGAAAGATCAAAGGTGCCGACAATACTTTATCAGACGATAATGTCGCATCCCGTTTCTTGGTTTGCAGTTGCATTACACATCTAACATCACCGTGGAAACATTACGTTTATGTTTTCCGACGGATACAATGTCTCATAGTTCGACTCTTACAGAGACACGGTAATGTTGGCAATGTTTACATTCCCACAATGCAATCGTGGAATGTCGCTTGACTTGTCAGCTTCCTCTGAATGTACTGATCTAAACTTTCGTTGGTAGTAGAAATGAGGCAGTCATATTGCCTTGTATGGTTTAAGAGAATCACGAATGTAATTAAAATGATCTAGAGAAGATATTTAACCCGAACATAAACCATCACCAAACTCTTCATCATTTGTTTTTCTAGTAACCCTTGTCTTAACGTAGGGGGCTGACACGTCAAAAGAACAGCGCGTTAGTTAGCCCTGTGCGAGGATTCTTAATTTAGGTCACAGACGCCGCCGTCTGTATTCTGCCATAGATTAATCGAAATTAGGTTTAGAAATTATTGAATACAGCATCTTAGAAAAGAAATACATTTCGTTTTACCACCATGTATAGTGTAATAAAGCACACTTTCACCCTGAACTATTACAACGTTAAAGCACTCGGACGCTTGTGTCAGGGGGAAAGTTTACTTTATTACACTATACATGGTGGTAGAGCGAACTGTATTTCTTAAATATTGTCACTTAACATACCACCACCTTTAATTAAGTATAACATAACACGCACATAACTTCACAAACACATTTTTACTCACATTGCACCTCCAGGGTTACAGACGCATGTGAGTGTTTCGTCTGTGGTCCTTCCGAGCAGGATGTGACCTTGTTGGTGGCTTTACAGACATATATTCCAGCGTCATCCTTATGTATGTCTCTCAGACGAAGAGTCCCATTCTCAGAGATCCTTCGACCTACAACTTTCTTTGTCCAGACTACTGACGTCACTTCCGGTATTGCGTCTGCTGTACATTGGAGTGTCAAGTCTTCGGATTCAGTGACGACTCTCTTAGTATCGCCAACATGCACAGTTGGTGGATCTGAAAAATGGATATGATGTGCAGAATATTTGTCACATTGCTCGCATGTGTGCCATATGTGCTGTATGTGTTGGTGAGTCTGGCTTATGGCGGGAATTGTGTTCGTATTGCACACTGGACAGAACATGTCGTGAAAAGGAGTTAAAATCAGGAGCCAGTAGAACACCATTAAATACGAAAATGCTTCACGTTTCCATGTCATGATCTGGAAATCATGGAGATCTGGAGTTAAACATGTGTTTTACAACATGGATGTCCAGTGGAGTCATTTTGAATGATACTCACAGCAGCTGTGCGACTACTTTTATGTAACTACTACTACTTCCACTACTAACAAACTACTACATATTGTGTGTGTGTGTGTGTGTGGGGGGGGTGGGGGGGGGGGGGGGGGTGGGGGGGGGGGGGGGTGGGGGTTACTTGCTGTTGCTATATCTATATAACCACTGAAAACAATTTGTCAGATTAATTGTTGTATATGTCTGTATGCCTGTTTGTGTGTTTATCTGTCTGTACGCTTCTGTATGTCTGTTTATCGATGTGCCTGTGTGTTTGTTTGTGTGTATACCCGTGTGTGTGCTTGTCGGTATGCCCGTAAGTGTGTTTAACATGACAATGTTCGGGTAATAGTACAGACCCACTGACATGTCTTGCCTCAGTGGATACACATTTTGCAGTACATAGTGTGGAACAAGAGGGACACAGTTGTCTTGTTAAGTCAGTTACTGAATCTACACCCAGTACTTACAGTGGACGTAGACTGTCACATCATCCTCTCCTGGCGGAGATATGCCATTATCTGCCGTACATCTGTACTGACCCCCAGTGGATCTATTCACACTATTGATGGTGTAGATCGGACTGGGCCCGTTCTGAAGGGTGGCATCTTCATGGTACCAAGTGAAGGAGGCTGGTGCAGGGTTAGCTCCCTTGACTGAACAGTTGAGAGCCACATTGGACTCGCTGACCAGGAACGTAAACCCGGAACATGGCGTCACTGTGTGTATTTCAACTGTTGGGGGATCTGGAATAACATTTCAATCAATATGAATCAGAAAACAAAATGTGATATGTCTCAGCACACTTGGAAAGTAGTACAGGACCTGGGGTGTACAATAAACGTTGGAGGATCTGCACGTATGTGTCACATTAGATAAAATATTTATATATTCCTGTATGCTGTTTGAAAGTGTATTTTTATAAATGTATAGATAATTTCAAAATTTGCCCTTTTTACACCCTCCGTGCAAAGTCCTCGTTATGCCAGGACTCAGACATCGAAAGTATCGAGGAATTTGACTTCAAGTGGCAGTATCTTTTTCAGTCACACAGCTGTTCGATCAAGGGTGACAAAATATGTATGCCAGTAGCATATCTACATTTACCTGATAAATCTAAATCTAAACTATGAGGCATTGATGTAAATAGGTGTGGATTAGCTGTATTGGAAGCATGCATGTTGTGGGGACTACTCATTGTGAATGGTCGAGGAGGACATCACATGACACGCCTGGTTCAGTCACATGTCAGTCACGTGAATCATAAGCAATGAATCTGGTTTAGTTGACTATATACTAGTAACAGCTAATTGTTTGCATTCTATAATAGATATCTCTCACTCAAAACCTGACTCTGGTGATCTTCCAGTTTCCTTTCATTTTACATGTTAATTAAATATAGTAGTATATACAATGGGGGTTTTAAAACACTTTCAAGAAAAGTCTCTACAAAGCCTTATTTACTAAATAAGGCTTTGGTTGGGTCCTTAGCTCTTGCTACTATTACCCCTACTACTTAACGTGTGTTGGAGGTAACACTGTGCCGTACGGTACGATCAATAATTCTTCTCTTACAAACCCCCTACCCGGCCCATCCCTCAAGTAGTACAAGTTAGGTTCGTCGGCTTTTATATCCACTTTATCTATGTTGTAAGTTTTGACTGACCATATAGGATCGGTGGCCCGCTTACGGCTATCACCCTCGTGTTCCCCCGGCTGGTATAGATACCTCACTAGGGCCCTATCTGGTATCTGTTTCTCCTTCCCACGCAATGGAGCGGCCAACTCTGCAACTATTGATTTTAGTTTGATAGCGTCTGCCGGTTTCTTACCGGTGAGACGGGTGACTTCATGGTTGATTGCCGACACCACCTTGGGTAACCTCGTGACCCATTCAGTCGATCGTTTTCCAGGGGTGGCCATCTCCCTAGCATACTGATGGCCGAACAAGTGCTCAGCCAAAGTCCTATTAAATCTCTCAACTATGGCTTGGCTGCGATGGGCTCCGGCCGTGCCACGCCTGACCTTTGTATCGTGTTTGGCTAGCAGTTGTGACACGGCACCCATGAACTCCCGTCTGGGGTCAACTTGCAGCTCTGTTGGCCACGTCAGCGGGCTGCGTTTGTATATGCGTTCCAATCCTCTGGCTACCTGGGCCGAATCTTTCATGGTCAAGGGTTCGGCTTCCTTGTAATGACTGGCTACGTCCACTACGGTTAAGGCATACTTGTACCTCTTGTCGTGGGGTAGGAACAGTAGGCCTGCCTGGTGAACGCTATTAGGTATGTTAATACCGAACCTCCTTCTAGGCACGTAGCGTGGTGCCGGCAAATAGATCTGCCACAGGGCTTGTTTTTCAAGCCACGCTTTGGCTTCCTCCGGGGGTACTCGCGGTATTTTAGTTAGCTTATCTACTGCGCTAGCTCCTTTCCAGTACCCACGCGGGCTGTAGTAAATAGCCTCAAATTTTTTCATGTCCATACGCGTATGTGTTTATCCCATCAATAGCTATCCAACGTTTCATGTCCATAGGCGACAGGGACGTCTTGTTTATAGTCAGTCCGTATATCTTATGTCCATCACTTCTAAGTGTGTTCATTTTATGCCTAAAGGTACGGGTCTTGAACAGGGCTTCCTTGAATCTGGCGTGTTTGATGTGTTGTTTCACCACATACTTCTTAACCCCCTTAGCCTTCCGGATCTCACTATTGTCGGCTTTCAGTATGGAGTACATCTTAGGTCTCAAACCTATGTACTCGGCTATGGGCGTGCCAGCACACTCGTCCTTCATCTTACCTAGGACCTTTTTATTTACCGTACTGTGTATGGCATGGGTCTTAGGGTAGTCGCTGGTGTCGTATAAATCGAGGTGTTTTTTCATGTCCTCGTACACGTCCTCGGTTCGAATTTCTAACAGCAGGGAATCCGTGTCAGTGTACAGCACTTCACACCTGTCACCGTACTGTTTCTTGAGCTCGTTGTAGTAAAAGTCGTACATCAGGTGTTTGGATAAATCGAGGATGCTCATCCCCACGTAAACAGGCCGGTTGAATTTTATGTGGCTTTTCTTCATGTGTAGGGCAACCAGGTTGTCTGTGAATATCTTACTACGGTTGAATGCTGGACTGGCTATCAATCTCCTGAGCTTGTCTTCCTCACTCGACCGAACCAGCTTCACGGTCACGCGTTTCCTCAGGTTCTCCATAGTCTTACCAAACACCCAGTTGTTCATGAGCTTGTAGAGATTTTTCTCAAAATCACTGGTGGCTTTTTTTCGTAGGTCTGTGTTCATTCTGATGTAGGGCTCCATCCATGGGCTCTGGTCGAACATGAGCACCCTGTGTATTTTGGTCAGCCTCATACCCAACGATAGGTACAGCTGTAGGTTGCGATAGTGAACGATGTACTTGGTCTTATTCATTAAGTTAGGAACGAGTTTTTCAACGTCTGTCACACGCCCACCTAACAAGTTATGTTGGTACTCAGACATCCAGTCTGGGTTAACCCTCATACGTTCGGGGGCCAGGGGGTAGCTGTTGTGCGATGTGTGTAATTCCTTGGTATACTCTAAGTCAACCTCGAGGATATAACCTTTGTTCGAATCTGGTGCAACCCCCATAACATCAACGTGGGGTACCCATTCGAATCCCCCTGTAGGTAGATACTGGCTCATGGCCCAGCCGTACAGGTTGTTTGCGTCGAGGTAGAGAATGTGATTGGTTGGCTTGTTAGGATCGTAACCTTTCACGTATTGATTATTTGCTTTCGCGTATCGTTTGGATGCCATGGAAATCCCACCTCGCAAGCCTTTCTCAATGAATAGGTGCATGTCGTAATCTGTGAGCAATTCCAAATTAACTCCGGTCTTTTTAAGCAAGGCGTCCCACGACAGACCTGGGCTGGTGTAATACCATGCGAGGTCGAGTTTATACTGCTTGAAACACGTCCGCCTAAACGTCTCAAACACGTCGGCTAACAGCAGTACATCTGTCCTCAAGTACAGGTCGTGATAATCACCCAGGTTCTTACAACCCAGTTTATTCCATAGGTTAGTCGCGTGCGAGTAATCATCTCGTGAGACGGACGCCTCATTCAGCTTGCTATAAAAGCAGTCAATAGGGGGTAGTCTGGTCTCGGTGAACTTGACCCAACTATCCATGTACTCATAGGGGTACACACCCTTCCTCATAAGCAGGGGTCTAGTCTCGGCGTCTGTGTAAGTAGTATAGGGAATGGGGGTTTTAAAACACTTGCATTCATTACACACATTAACACTGAAATGTTCTGACTGAAGAAATTCATTCCGAATCGTACTGCATACTGACAGTTCAACTTCCTGATTTACATTGCGTCCCATTTGTAGTTCGACGCACCATCTAACGTCACACCGCTATCAATGCTTACAGCATTGGTCTTGATTATATTAGTAGTATAGGGAATGGGGGTTTTAAAACACTTTCAAGAAAAGTCTCTACAAAGCCTTATTTACTAAATAAGGCTTTGGTTGGGCCCTTAGCTCTTGCTACTATTACCCCTACTACTTAACGTGTGTTGGAGGTAACACTGTGCCTATGTCACGTTTATATCGATGAAACAGTTTAACGTGAACCGCCTACGATCACTTTGGTGTTCGTAATAAAGGCTTGCTGGGCTTTTTGTATCCCCTGTTCTATGTACTTTTTTTTCTCGTCCTCGCTGATAGCAGACTTACGAGACTTGGATCGAATATCTTGTTTCATTCCGTTATATTTTGTGAGTTCAGAGATGATTGAACGAAACTCCTCTTCTGAGATCTTACTGTCAGAGAGTGCCGTGGAAATACGCTCACTCACTGTGTTGAGCTTTGCTTCGGCCAGAACCCTGATCTCGTCGTGTTTCAATGCCTTACGATGCAGTCTGCGTGATACTAACTTAAGCGCCAACCCTGCCAACCCTGCCACCCCAGCTGTTATTTCAATACCTAGCACTATAGGTGCAGCCACGATGGTAGCTAACAACCCAACACCTGCCGCCCCTAGTCCCATGCTGGTTGCCATAAGGGTAGTGTCAGCCCCGTCCACGATATTGAAAGCTCTATGGTACTTTTTACATAGTGCTTTCCGCGTGTCACGGTCTTGTTCTAGTTGGCGTTTCACATCACATAACTGCCTCAAGCGGAACCCATCTACGGTTTCCAGCGTCTTTGCTACTTCCTCTACGACTGGGTACAGGCCCATCCTATAATATATATTTTGAAAGATATTAATTGGGTTTCAGTTAAAAGGCTATCAATGAATTTGAAGCCTACAAGGGATAGATCATTACCAATGATAATAGGTGAGAGGCTAATAGACTTTTCTGTTGTAATAAAAACCCCACTGAGGCTTATTAAACGTTTTATAGAACTCGTGGGGGTATTCCGTTGTATAACAATACGACAATATTGGTCTAAGTGTTCGGTATACCAGTGTATTACCAACCCGGGTAAAATTTGGCGTCCTTTCGAGGAGTTTACCTGGTCAAAATACGTAAAGACGACTTCTATGATGAGTGTGTAGGGGGAGGATATTCTATCAAGAGATCCCGGGATTAAATAATTACTGCTAAATGTTAATTTATTATCTAATCCAGAACTTAACCCATTTGTTTCGGTATACAAAAGTATCGGAGATCCTAAGTGATTCTCCGGAATGAAATCCCCGGGCCAGATACCGTTGTTCCTAATCTTAGAGATCTGCCACGTATCTGCGTCTATTGTGATATAAGGTGAGGTGAGTGTTAAGTTGATCAGCCATTTGGGCTCTTTTAAATCTGATAACGACACCCGTCTGTACACGTTGTCTTTGAAGTGCAGGATATATAAGGTGTCTTCCTCACCAGGCTGATCGAATCCCTCCGTATCTCCTAGGTCGTTAAGCGTAGTGTTGGGACGATGACTGGTCATTATTATACTATTACGATATAATTTCCAACTGGTTTTCTGATAATAATTCATGGGTGAACTTCATACCCATGAAGTGTATGTTGTCAGGCAGGAAGATCTTGGTTAGTGATATCTTGTTTTCCACGATCACGTTGACCCCCTGCAGACTGGTAAACGTTGCAAACTTGATACTGGTGTCGTTTCCCCCACCCGAGTTTGATCCCCTTCACGATCTCGACATCATTCCCCGATGGTTCCCCTAGGTAGACTTTGATGATCAGTGTTGAGTTTGCTGGTAGACTCTCTAGTATACTGACCACGCCTTCGAATTCAGACACCAACTGCAATGTCACGTTTTGTATGGCCGGTTTACTCGATAGTATGTGGGCTGCCATAGTTTCAAGTGGGCTGACGACTACGCTACGTCTCTGAGTTGGGACGTAAGCCACGAGCAGGGTTCCATTGTTCACGACTTTGTTTAGGTGGTTGTCTTTGTTATCCGTGAATACGTAGGGGGAGCCGAGCCTAATATTGAGAAACCAGTCGTTATCGGGTAACAACACCCACTTGTCATCTTCGGTGAAGACGAGCATATATGGCTTGTTTCGGGCGACGGTAGTGCTCTCAACATCGTCTAAGTCGAACAGTTTACCCCCGAACGATGGGTATATTATCCAGTTATTACCGGTGTTGACAAGGGCGTACTTAGTGTTGATTTTTGCTCTTGTGGTATCTACTATATCACTTAGGGTTCCACCGGAGGGGACTTCAACGCGTTTGTAAATGTTGTTTTTCAGTTGCAAGGCGTACGATTTACCATCTACTCCGGGAGCGTCGAAACCGCGCGTGTCTCCGAGGTCGGAGATCCCGATATTGACGCATTTTTTCACTCCGGGCCATTGTGCGCTGGTCATTTTACATGAAGCGTTAAGCTGAGGTATCCTATATTTACAGGATTATGATTCATATCTAACACCGATATTATCAGCTCAGGTATGTTGCCCTGGGTTAATCTCTTATACTGCCGTGGTGAAAACGACTCGGTTCTACCGTCGTTGTATTTCTCAGTTTTCACCGGCACTGCTCTCAGTGTAGTGGAAGGGTGACCTCCTTGAATGTTGTACGTTGTGCTCACCTGACCGAGATGAATGTACAGCTCTCGGTACGGTACTAGATCGGGTAACTTCATGCCTGTGACGGTTGTTGTTGGTTTTATCTCGTCAGGAGACATACCGAGTATCCTCGCTAATGGTCGGCCGAGCCTCAAGGAGGTTCTTCCGTTGTTGATTAACACCACTGTACCGTTTGAGTCGTTCATCTTGAGTTCGGCTCCCAGGGGTTTGAAGACCTCGTCGTTTAGAGAGCACACGCTGTAGTAGCCGTCAGTTATCTGGCTGCGAGTTCCACTGACGAACAGCTTATTGTTGCTGGCGTTGATGTTAGTCCATTGCGGTAGATAGGTGATATCGCAGAGTGCGACTTCGAGTTGGCCTGACGTGTTATCGATCGCGTGCGTCAGCTGAACGGCCTCACCGCTCGTTATTCCTGGAAGTGTTATGTACATATTATAATATATAAATTATATATTATAATATGGACTTAGCACACTTGAAAATCGTGGTGGTAGGTAGTATGGGGTTTAAAACAACCTTTATTAATATCTTTGAAAACTATATCGTGACCGTTAATAACGCGCAGGCGGTGGTAAACTGGAATCAAAACCCAATGCAGTTTTGGCAGAACCAACTCAACTTTGCTGTGAGGTGTGCGACGACAGGGTCGGGTGTGACACTAGACTACGGTATAGACGAACTGAGTAAGGCAGTCATTTTGTTTCATATTTATTATCAAACGAGACGAATATTGAAGGAAATAAGTGCTCCTCTTCCCCAAGATAAAGCGTGGAGTATGACGAATAACCCCTATGATAAACGCGCTTATGAACGTGTTTGTGGGGAGTTTGAGATTCCAACAAATAAAGACTTTCGCCTTCCTGGTGTGAACCATGGTCTCGGTATAGTTCTCGTGTACTTCTACAGGTCCGGAACATATATGGCCGGTTCTGCAGATGGTACATACAACCCAAACCGTCATACATTTACAGGCCCCACAACGAATGAAAAGATCCATGTCAGCTGTATAAAGCAAACCAATCCTGATGCAGCCACAGCCTGGACTAAAATGATCTCAAAAACATCGAAAGAATTCACTCGTGCTGGTACAATACGCTTGAACGACTCGATTCGAACGTACGTGTGGGCGCTGTTGGGTGCGCAGTCGATGACGCGTTCCAACATCCTCGGTAAGGGAACTGCTTACGACGCTCAGAAACAGTTCGTTGCCAACGTTGAGGATGCTATCAATTCTCCAGTTGATCTCCCCCGGGCCATCGACCGTTACGAAAACGTGTTAGAATACGCCAGATCGAAAGTCAACTATGTGTTCGGCGTGGGGCTGTACATGGCTCCGAGTGATATGCAACTGAGAGTAAAGTGGTGGGTTATAACAACAAAATAGTCATAGCCACGGCGGATCAAAAGTTGGGTATCAACCCCGATATTAACACCCCCTATATCCCACACATCCCACCACGTGAAACGGGTATAGTGGCGCCACCCCCGGAGTCTAAAGTTCATGTGGGGGTACCCCACACACACCCCCATATTCAGGCCACCAATCAGCAGCATATTGATAATAAAACGGCCCTGGTGGTTGGTGGGGTAGCTTTGGGGCTTATTTGGTTAAAAATTTCTTAGCCGCTACGTACACCAGACCCGCCACGGCGACAATGGCTGCCCACAGGTTTTGACTGAGCCACGTGGCAGTTTTAGCCAGAGCGCCCAACAACCACGAGACGATGCTACCCAGGATGCCTGGGAGGGCTTCGGCGGCTTTACCAGCCAGTTTAGCTAGGCCTTCCCCGAGTTTTTTTATCCAGTCTTTAACCCCACCGCCGCCGGCAGGTGTGGGGGGTGTGGGGGGAACTCCCACAGTACCCCCTGTCAGTGACACCACCAGGGTTGATATGATGAAACCCAATGCAGTCAGAATGCTGGCGATGGTGATCCCTTGCTCCCGGAACAATATCCGAATCCTGTCTGCTAACGTGGTGTCTCAGTGGAGGACTTGATTGATGGTTTCCCGCACACGGTTGGTCTGGGATCTAAGCTTTTCTTTGTAGCCGGAGTCTCCAACCAGGTCTGCCTTTCATCTTCCAAATTACGTATTCGTTCCTCGATGGTGGCTTTCATAGACTCGTCCTCAGTTTCACCGAGTTTTTCCTTTTCATAGGCGATGTGGTCGTCTATCTCACTCATTTTGGCCGTGCTTTTCCAGAGCTGACCACGAATGGTTTGCATCAACAGGTCCAACCCCTTCAGTTCCCGAAAGGTAATTTCGAGACCCGGGAAGGGCTTGTTCTTGTAGTCGGCCAACACCTTTTCAATATCATAAGTCATGTTTTGATCCGATGTGGCGCCCCTGATGCCTTCCAGACTTTGAACTAACTTCGGAGGATACTGCTTAGGTCGCGCGCCACCGTAATCTATGAAGCCTAGTTCATCGCGGACAAAGTTACTCCCATGTCGACTGCTCAGTGTTGATAAAGCAAGCGGTTCTCTCGTGCGTTTATGCACGAGATTGATCTCCGGGTGAGCCTTCAAACGCAGCGTGCCATTGCTATCGAGGGTAAACCTGGAATAGTTCCTTCCCAACGGCTTGAGTTTGGATTTATTTTCAACTGCGTTGTAATAATCGTCGACGGCGCCCTCCATGAGTGAGCCACCTTGCGAGAATGAGGTCTCCTGGTCATCATTGAATGCCTGGGCACTATCGTCCCACATATCATCCATAGGTATGTCTTCATCCATTATTTAGTATTAAAAATATATTTCATTTATATATAACAATGTACGGCAGAAAATTAGATCCTTTCAGAAGATTGAGAGAGCCATTAGGAGCCAGAGCCGTGCGCCAGTCGGTGACCATCACCAACAATCCCAGCAAGATAGACCAGAGTCAAACTCTGCTGGTTAGATTTCCAGACCTTGGTGAGAATGACCTCATTGTACCAGGCACTGTTCGACTGGCGTTCAATATCACGTTGACCTCCGACAACAACAAACGCGAGCTAGTGCGGAACGTGGGTCGAGCTATCATCAAGAAAACGACCGTCAAGATCAGCGGTAACGAGGTGCTGAGTATCGACGACAGCGACGTGTTTCACTGCTACGGGGATCTCTGGAAAAGCGAGGGAGAACGAGTCAATGATGTGTACCAGGGCATCAGCAAATCAACCCGGTCGCGCATAGGGTATGCCTTCACGCCAGACCAGCTAGACAAGCTATCGGACGGTGAAAAGGCCATCGCTCGAGCATACGGGAATCGATTCTGCGTGCCGCTCGACTTCGAGTTGCTCACGGGACACGCGCCGTTTTACCAGGCCGCGCTGGGTGATAGGCTCGAATACGAGCTCACGTTTAACGACTATAGCAAAGTAGTGCGTACGCCGAACGGTGATGAGGCCAGTTATGCCATAGACAACATCTCTCTGGAGTTCGACATGGTCACTAGCCCGGAGCTGGCCAGGCAGGTTCGAAGCCAGTACTCTGGGAAGATGGCTATCCTGTACGATCGCGTACTGAGGCATAGATCAGTCGTGCGAGATAAGAGCGACACTGTGTGGAATATCAACCTGAACGTGCCGGCGCGATCGATGAAAGGTATCCTGGTCGTCCCCGTGGAGGATTACGAGCCATTCCGGAGGGACAGCGAGAAGTTTTTCAACCCCGAGATTGAAAAGGTGGAAGTGACCATCGAGGGCGTGCCCAACCAGCTGTTCAGTCATGGTATGAGACCACACCAGCAGTGGGATGAGATAAAAAAGCTACCAATGGGGGATTACATAACAAAGGACCTGGACCTCGGCTCCGTGCAGATCGGTGAATACCTGACCACCAAGTACGCCCTATGGTTGGACATGCGATCCACGGATGATGATAAACTGCACGGTAGCGGGCGCCGTATAGATAACGGCAGCGAAGGGATAACCATCCAGATTACTAAGAAGGCTCAACCCGCTGGTAAGTTGAAATTATATCTGTACGTTATTATGGACGCGCAACTTAATATAGACAATGGGAGATTCGTGCAAGCCATCTATTGACCTCCCCACTGACCCACACTGCGCCATAGTGTGCGGGCAGACTGGTTGTGGGAAGACCGTTTTCGTGTTGGATATGTTGGAGGGTTACTACAAGGATGTGTTCGATAACATCGTTATCATGTGCCCTACTCTGAGCATGAATAAAACGTACGCGCAACCTTGGGTGATGACGGACCCCGACGTACACAAAATCGACCCTGGAACACGCCTGCAGGACTGGTTGAAAGCTCTTCACGAGAAATTTAAAGGGGAACCGACGCTGTTCATACTGGACGACTGCAGCGCTAATCGCGAGATAACAAAAAAGAGAGACATGCTATCGTACCTGGCCTTCTCCGGCCGGCATGCAAATCACAGCGTCTGGGTGCTAACGCAGAAGTTCAACTCGGTGTTGAAAGACCTCAGGGAGCAGACGTGATGGGTGGCCTTATTTCACTGCAAGGACAGGGATTCGTTCGAGGAGTGTTTGAGAGAGAACGATGTGATGAGCAAATTAGAATGTAAACGGGTGAAGAAACAGCTCGCTGAAACTAAACACACTAAGATCGTGCTCAAGACCGACCAACCAGTAGTATATAGGGTGTGCTAAAGCTAAGCAAAGCTAAGCAAAGCTAAGCTAAAGCTAAGATAAAGCTAAACTAAAGCTAAGCTAAAGCTAAGCAAAGCTAAGCTAAAGCTAAGCAAATGCTAAGTATAGCTATGATATTTGAAGTGTTTGTCGTGTGCAACTTAACCTTCATTTCTCTGTGTTTTGTCTGCATCGGGTATTATATAGTTAAAACTAAATCTTACTTGTTATATTATAAGATGGAGTGTGAGGAATTGCTCGAACAATTGTCTGGGGATGATGACAAGCGAGAGAAACTGGTGGCGTTGGCTGTTGGCGGCAAAGCCAAACATTACTTTGGAGACTACACTCCGGATAAAATTCACAAAATGTCAGCCGAAGAAATCGATAAGCTGTACGCTAGATACGAGTCCCGGCTCGGAGCAGAAATGACAAAGACAATAGGATCGGCTATGACTCAGATATACACCGGTATTGTGTCATACTTCCTTCCCATTCCACCAGAGCGCCGACTTTACCTGTGGGAAGACCTCGAGAAAGACCCTTTTATCGAACACGCCGTGAGCTCTATCAGCTGCGCGCTGTACCACAAATATGGCATGTTGTTGGCTCCAGTGACGGCGGCGATTATCACGGCAAAGCATTGTCAATTTGAGAGAAAAAATAATAATAATAGTATAGATGGATACTGCTCCCGAGGTGAGGGAAGTGACCAGGGAACCAGTGGGGGAAACCCCTCCCGAGGTGACGGTGGGGGAAGTGACACAGGAACCAATGAGGGAACCCCCAACAGTAACCAGGCAGAAGAATCCTAAGAGAGTAGCTGCCGGTAAAAAACGGTGGTGTAACCAACATAAAATTATCAACCCCCGACTGTTGTTGGCTGTAGGTGCTGCCGTGGTTATAACATGGTTATACGTGGGAGTACCCTCCCACAGTGAGGTGGTACCCCCCAACAGTGAGGTGGTATCCCCCACTGTCGACCCGCATATCATGTTATAATTTAAATGTTTTTATATATACATAATGTCTGAGGGGAAAACGTTCGTCAACGACGCATACCACGCCACAGTGGTCGCCAGTCTAGCCGTAGGGTACGCTCGGTTGACTAAAATGGTGCTTAAACAACCAACTATCAAGCTAGATTTCAACCTGCAGGATATGGGTATGCTCATAATGAACCTTGGTATGGCGATGGCCACAAAAGACATCCTAGTAAAACAAGGGATAATACCTGATAATATAATGAAATAAATATAGGATGGCCACGATAGCTATGATGGTCGGTGGGGCGTTAGTGAATGCCCTGGCATTTTCCGGGAGTAATTTCCTCTTCTCGAAACTACGAGATGACCACGCGGCTGAAATACAGGAAGAAAGGAAGCGGCACGATCTCGCTACTGAGAACTTAAAACAGGCACAGGCCGAGTACGCTAAAAAACGCCTCCAGAGGATCGATTTTATTAACGAACAACTCCAGCGTGAAAACCATGCCGTTCAAACATTCAACGATGTCGATGAAGCAATGAAAGAATACTACCTACTAACTGGTAAATGATTGGAACCGCTCAATAAACCCACACTCGCTCAGTACTACACACCATCCAAGGGACAAATGAATCGTGAACTGGGCTTCATAGTGTTGGGTATAGCAGCTACTGCCTTGGTTGCGAAGCAATTAAATTAAATACCTATATAAGTAAACATGAGACCAGCTCCATACCGATGCGAATACATACTTATGGGGAAGACCGAGGCCTGTGGTAGGAAATGCAGGAATCAGGGGTTCTGTTGTTTCCATATGGGAAGTCCTAACTACACGTGTTCTGTGTGTGGTATCGGGGTTAAAGGGCACTACTGTCTATGTAAAGCTCACGGAGCGAACGTAGTCAGACATCAACTCATCTACGAGAATAAAAAGGGCTACATAAAAGAACGTAGGCGACTGCTCAAGATAGACTCCAAACTCAATACCAAATAAATGTTTTACTCATATACAGGAATACATGCACAAGGAACACTATATCCAACAGTGCGTGAAACAGCCACATATTTTTTATCAAGGGTTACCTCCCTTTACTGTGAACCAATTAGACATTGGTTATGTTAGGTGTAAACACTATGACTACTGTACGCGAGCTTAAGCGGGTCGCAAAACAGAGAGGTGTGATCGGGTATTCTCGAATGCGGAAGTCATTGCTGAGATTACTAGGTTTAGAAGCCCCTACGGTAAAACAATTAAAAGCTCAAGCAAAACAGCTTGGATACACGGGTTATTCAAACCTGGGGAGAGCCGGGTTAACCGCATTGTTATCACATGCCCCCGTAGCAAAACCTCCCACTGTAAAACAACTGAAAGCCGAGGCACACGATTTGGGTTTAGGCGGGTATTCCCGTATGAGAAAACCACAGCTTGTAGAATTATTACGACAGAATAGAGCTATTGACCTACAGTTCGTGCGCACTGAGCGCGCTGTAGGCAACTATTTGAGAGGTTGGCGCATGCACGTTGATATTACAGATATCAAGCCTCTGATAGCTGATAAGGTCAACCAGGAACTAAATAACCTAGGAAGTATCAAGTTTCAGATCACAGTGAAAATGTCGCTCGATAAGCAGGATGAATATGTTCAGCCTTACTTCCGAGGTAAACAAGAGGTCGTCACACATACAGAGACCATTGACGCATCAATCGATACCAGTTTTCAGCAGATACGAGAATACCTAGAACGCTACACACACTTGGGCTCCGGGTGGGCTGTAGATAAAATCGATAATGTCTATCTAGACATAGCTAACTACGTGCCATTCAGAGGCGGGTCATACCTAGCCTTGCCCCCCTACTATAGGAACAAACATGCCATAGTAAACGTTAAGAATAGAGGAAACGATTGCCTGAGGTTAGCTATCAGGTCAGCCTTATTTCCAGCTGACACTAATCCGAACAGGTCTTCTAATTATCCTCAGGAAGATGGGCTCAACTGGGATGGTATAGATGAACCCACCCCCATATCCCAGATCACTAAAGTAGAAAAACAGAATAATCTGGCTATAAATGTCTTTGGGCACGAAGGTAACACAACAATAGTACACAGGGTCAGCGAAGTGAAGGATCGCCAAGTTATCAATATATTCATGATCCAGCGAGGTGACAAGTATCACTACACATGGATAAAACACTTTAGCAGGCTGTTGTATGACCAATCGGCACACAGAGAAAAGACCCACTTCTGTGAACGATGCCTACATGGCTTCACACGAGCTGATTTATTAGAATCCCACCGGGATGATTGTCAAGGTGTGGGGCAGACGGCCATACGAGTCGACATGCCTAAGGAAGGTGATAATATCCTAAAATTCAGTAACCACAAGAACCAAATGTCTGTGCCTTATATCATATACGCCGACTTCGAAGCCTTGGTCACCCACAAAACACAAGAGCATAAAGCCTGTGGGTTTGGATACATTGTCGTCCGTTGTGACGGGGAAACGAAAGCCCCGGTAGTGTATAGGGGCCCTGACGCGGCTGAAAGGTTTCTAAAGTGTTTGCAGGAGGAAGAAAAAATTATTAGGAATGCATTGTATAGAATCGCTCCCATGCGTATGACCCGAGTCGACAGGCTAGCTCACGCTAGTAGCACTAACTGTCACGTGTGTGACTCACCACTTAACGGTGATTCGGTGAGAGATCACTGCCACATAACTGGTAAGTATAGAGGCGCCGCTCACAGCGCGTGCAACCTCAAGCTTAAAATCAACCCTAAGACAATAAACATCTTTCACAACTTGATAGGGTACGACTCACACTTGATCATGCAGGCCATCGCGAAAATCGATGGTAATATAACGTGCATCCCCAACAACATGGAGAGATACATCTCCTTCAGCTTAAACGGACTTAGGTTCATTGACTCGTTTCAGTTCCTCCTGTCGTCACTCACAGTCTGGTCAAGGCCAACAATACCTTCCCTATCACCGATCGATACACAGTAGTATATACAATGGGGGTTTTAAAACACTTTCAAGAAAAGTCTCTACAAAGCCTTATTTACTAAATAAGGCTTTGGTTGGGTCCTTAGCTCTTGCTACTATTACCCCTACTACTTAACGTGTGTTGGAGGTAACACTGTGCCGTACGGTACGATCAATAATTCTTCTCTTACAAACCCCCTACCCGGCCCATCCCTCAAGTAGTACAAGTTAGGTTCGTCGGCTTTTATATCCACTTTATCTATGTTGTAAGTTTTGACTGACCATATAGGATCGGTGGCCCGCTTACGGCTATCACCCTCGTGTTCCCCCGGCTGGTATAGATACCTCACTAGGGCCCTATCTGGTATCTGTTTCTCCTTCCCACGCAATGGAGCGGCCGACGCTGCAACTATTGATTTTAGTTTGATAGCGTCTGCCGGTTTCTTACCGGTGAGACGGGTGACTTCATGGTTGATTGCCGACACCACCTTGGGTAACCTCGTGACCCATTCAGTCGATCGTTTTCCAGGGGTGACCATCTCCCTAGCATACTGATGGCCAAACAAGCGCTCAGCCAAAGTCCTATTAAATCTCTCAACTATGGCTTGGCTGCGATGGGCTCCGGCCGTGCCACGCCTGACCTTTGTATCGTGTTTGGCTAGCAGTTGTGACACGGCACCCATGAACTCCCGTCCGGGGTCAACTTGCAGCTCTGTTGGCCACGTCAGCGGACTGCGTTTGTATATGCGTTCCAATCCTCTGGCTACCTGGGCCGAATCTTTCGTGGTCAAGGGTTCGGCTTCCTTGTAACGACTGGCTACGTCCACTACGGTTAAGGCATACTTGTACCTCTTGTCGTGGGGTAGGAACAGTAGGTCTGCCTGGTGAACGCTATTAGGTATGTTAATACCGAACCTCCTTCTAGGCACGTAGCGTGGTGCCGGCAAATAGATCTGCCACAGGGCTTGTTTTTCAAGCCACGCTTTGGCTTCCTCCGGGGGTACTCGCGCTATTTTAGCTAGCTTATCTACTGCGCTAGCTCCTTTCCAGTACCCACGCGGGCTGTAGTAAATAGCCTCAAATTTTTTCATGTCCATACGCGTATGTGTTTATCCCATCAATAGCTATCCAACGTTTCGTGTCCATAGGCGACAGGGACGTCTTGTTTATAGTCAGTCCGTATATCTTATGTCCATCACTTCTAAGTGTGTTCATTTTATGCCTAAAGGTACGGGTCTTGAACAGGGCTTCCTTGAATCTGGCGTGTTTGATGTGTTGTTTCACCACATACTTCTTAACCCCCTTAGCCTTCCGGATCTCACTATTGTCGGCTTTCAGTATGGAGTACATCTTAGGTCTCAAACCTATGTACTCGGCTATGGGCGTGCCAGCACACTCGTCCTTCATCTTACCTAGGACCTTTTTATTTACCGTACTGTGTATGGCATGGGTCTTAGGGTAGTCGCTGGTGTCGTATAAATCGAGGTGTTTTTTCATGTCCTCGTACACGTCCTCGGTTCGAATCTCCATCAGCAGGGAATCCGTGTCAGTGTACAGCACTTCACACCTGTCACCGTACTGTTTCTTGAGCTCGTTGTAGTAAAAGTCGTACATCAGGTGTTTGGATAAATCGAGGATGCTCATCCCCACGTAAACAGGCCGGTTGAATTTTATGTGGCTTTTCTTCATGTGTAGGGCAACCAGGTTGTCTGTGAATATCTTACTACGGTTGAATGCCGGACTGGCTATCAATCTCCTGAGCTTGTCTTCCTCACTCGACCGAACCAGCTTCACGGTCACGCGTTTCCTCAGGTTCTCCATAGTCTTACCAAACACCCAGTTGTTCATGAGCTTGTAGAGATTTTTCTCAAAATCACTGGTGGCTTTTTTTCGTAGGTCTGTGTTCATTCTGATGTAGGGCTCCATCCATGGGCTCTGGTCGAACATGAGCACCCTGTGTATTTTGGTCAGCCTCATACCCAACGACAGGTACAGCTGTAGGTTGCGATAGTGAACGATGTACTTGGTCTTATTCATTAAGTTAGGCACGAGTTTTTCAACGTCTGTCACACGCCCACCTAACAAGTTATGTTGGTACTCAGACATCCAGTCTGGGTTAACCCTCATACGTTCGGGGGCCAGGGGGTAGCTGTTGTGCGATGTGTGTAATTCCTTGGTATACTCTAAGTCAACCTCGAGGATATAACCTTTGTTTGAATCTGGTGCAACCCCCATAACATCAACGTGGGGTACCCATTCGAATCCCCCTGTAGGTAGATACTGGCTCATGGCCCAGCCGTACAGGTTGTTTGCGTCGAGGTAGAGAATGTGATTGGTTGGCTTGTTAGGATCGTAACCTTTCACGTATTGATTATTTGCTTTCGCGTATCGTTTGGATGCCATGGAAATCCCACCTCGCAAGCCTTTCTCAATGAATAGGTGCATGTCGTAATCTGTGAGCAATTCCAAATTAACTCCGGTCTTTTTAAGCAAGGCGTCCCACGACAGACCTGGGCTGGTGTAATACCATGCGAGGTCGAGTTTATACTGCTTGAAACACGTCCGCCTAAACGTCTCAAACACGTCGGCTAACAGCAGTACATCTGTCCTCAAGTACAGGTCGTGATAATCACCCAGGTTCTTACAACCCAGTTTATTCCATACGTTAGTCGCGTGCGAGTAATCATCTCGTGAGACGGACGCCTCATTCAGCTTGCTATAAAAGCAGTCAATAGGGGGTAGTCTGGTCTCGGTGAACTTGACCCAACTATCCATGTACTCATAGGGGTACACACCCTTCCTCATAAGCAGGGGTCTAGTCTCGGCGTCTGTGTATCGATCGGTGATAGGGAAGGTATTGTTGGCCTTGACCAGACTGTCGAGTGACGACAGGAGGAACTGAAACGAGTCAATGAACCTAAGTCCGTTTAAGCTGAAGGAGATGTATCTCTCCATGTTGTTGGGGATGTTTATTGTCTTAGGGTTGATTTTAAGCTTGAGGTTGCACGCGCTGTGAGCGGCGCCTCTATACTTACCAGTTATGTGGCAGTGATCTCTCACCGAATCACCGTTAAGTGGTGAGTCACACACGTGACAGTTAGTGCTACTAGCGTGAGCTAGCCTGTCGACTTGGGTCATACGCATGGGAGCGATTCTATACAATGTATTCCTAATAATTTTTTCTTCCTCCTGCAAACACTTTAGAAACCTTTCAGCCGCGTCAGGGCCCCTATACACTACCGGAGCTTTCGTTTCCCCGTCACAACGGACGACAATGTATCCAAACCCACAGGCTTTATGCTCTTGTGTTTTGTGGGTAAAGCTACCACTGGGGGCCTCGCCGGCAACACAACTGGGGGAATCCCGCACAACTAAGGCTTCGAAATCCCGTATATGATATAAGGCACAGACATTTGGTTCTTGTGGTTACTGAATTTTAGGATATTATCACCTTCCTTAGGCATGTCGACTCGTATGGCCGTCTGCCCCACACCTTGACAATCATCCCGGTGGGATTCTAATAAATCAGCTCGTGTGAAGCCATGTAGGCATCGTTCACAGAAGTGGGTCTTTTCTCTGTGTGCCGATTGGTCATACAACAGCCTGCTAAAGTGTTTTATCCATGTGTAGTGATACTTGTCACCTCGCTGGATCATGAATATATTGATAACTTGGCGATCCTTCACCGGGCTGACCCTGTGTACTATTGTTGTGTTACCTTCGTGCCCAAAGACATTTATAGCCAGATTATTCTGTTTTTCTACTTTAGTGATCTGGGATATGGGGGTGGGTTCATCTATACCATCCCAGTTGAGCCCATCATCCTGAGGATAATTAGAAGACCTGTTCGGATTAGTGTCAGCTGGAAATAAGGCTGACCTGATAGCTAACCTCAGGCAATCGTTTCCTCTATTCTTAACGTTTACTATGGCATGTTTGTTCCTATAGTAGGGGGGCAAGGCTAGGTATGACCCGCCTCTGAATGGCACGTAGTTAGCTATGTCTAGATAGACATTATCGATTTTATCTACAGCCCACCCGGAGCCCAAGTGTGTGTAGCGTTCTAGGTATTCTCGTATCTGCTGAAAACTGGTATCGATTGATGCGTCAATGGTCTCTGTATGTGTGACGACCTCTTGTTTACCTCGGAAGTAAGGCTGAACATACTCAGTGGTCCCTGTGGGCCCCCAACCTGCTTATCGAGCGACATTTTCACTGTGATCTGAAACTTGATACTTCCTAGGTTATTTAGTTCCTGGTTGACCTTATCAGCTATCAGAGGCTTGATATCTGTAATGTCTATGTTTCTATCAACGTGCATGCGCCAACCTCTCAAATAGTTGCCTACAGCGCGCTCAGTGCGCACGAACTGTAGGTCAATAGCTCTATTCTGTCGTAATAATTCTACAAGTTGTGGTTTTCTCATACGGGAATACCCGCCTAAACCCAAATCATGTGCCTCGGCTTTCAGTTGTTTTACAGTGGGAGGTTTTGCTACGGGGGCATGTGATAACAATTCGACTAACCCGGCTCTCCCCAGGTTTGAATAACCCGTGTATCCAAGCTGTTTTGCTTGAGCTTTTAATTGTTTTACCGTAGGAGGGGCTTCTAAACCTAGTAATCTCAACAATGCTGACTTCCGCATTCAAGAATTCCCAATCACACCTCTCTGTTTTGCGACCCGCTTAAGCTCGCGTACAGTAGTCATAGTGTTTACACCTAACATAACCAATGTCTAATTGGTTCACAGTAAAGGGAGGTAACCCTTGATAAAAAATATGTGGCTGTTGGATATAGTGTTCCTTGTGTATGTATATGAGTAAACATTTATTTGGAGTCTATCTTGAGCAGTCGCCTACGTTCTTTTATGAAGTCCTTTTTATTCTCGTAGATGAGTTGATGTCTGACTACGTTCGCTCCGTGAGCTTTACATAGACAGTAGTGTCCTTTAACCCCGATACCACACACAGAACACGTGTAGTTAGGACTTCCCATATGGAAACAACAGAACCCCTGATTCCTGCATTTCCTACCACAGGCTTCGGTCTTCCCCATAAGTATGTATTCGCATCGGTATGGAGCTGGTCTCATGTTTACTTATATAGGTATTTAATTTAATTGCTTCGCAACCAAGGCAGTAGCTGCTATACCCAACACTATGAAGCCCAGTTCACGATTCATTTGTCCCTTGGATGGTGTGTAGTACTGAGCGAGTGTGGGTTTATTGAGCGGTTCCAATCGTTTACCAGTTAGTAGGTAGTATTCTTTCATTGCTTCATCGACATCGTTGAATGTTTGAACGGCATGGTTTTCACGCTGGAGTTGTTCGTTAATAAAATCGATCCTCTGGAGGCGTTTTTTAGCGTACTCGGCCTGTGCCTTTTGTAAGTTCTCAGTAGCGAGATCGTGCCGCTTCCTTTCTTCCTGTATTTCAGCCGCGTGGTCATCTCGTAGTTTCAAGAAGAGGAAATTACTCCCGGAAAATGCCAGGGCATTCACTAACGCCCCACCGACCATCATAGCTATCGTGGCCATCCTATATTTATTTCATTATATTATCAGGTATTATCCCTTGTTTTACTAGGATGTCTTTTGTGGCCATCGCCATACCAAGGTTCATTATGAGCATACCCATATCCTGCAGGTTGAAATCTAGCTTGATAGTTGGTTGTTTAAGCAACATTTTAGTCAACCGAGCGTACCCTACGGCTAGACTGGCGACCACTGTGGCGTGGTATGCGTCGTTGACGAACGTTTTCCCCTCAGACATTATGTATATATAAAAATATTTTAAATTATAACATGATATGCGGGTCGACAGTGGGGGTTACCTCACTGTTGGGGGGTACCACCTCACTGTGGGAGGGTACTCCCACGTATAACCATGTTATAACCACGGCAGCACCTACAGCCAACAACAGTCGGGGGTTGATAGTTTTATGTTGGTTACACCACCGTTTTTTACCGGCAGCTACTCTCTTAGGATTCTTCTGCCTGGTTACTGTTGGGGGTTCCTGTATCACCTCGGGAGGGGTTTCCCTCACCTCGGGAGGGGTTTCCCTCACTGTGGGGGGTATCACCTCGGGAGCAGCATCCATCTATACTATTATTATTATTTTTTCTCTCAAATTGACAATGCTTTGCCGTGATAATCGCCGCCGTCACTGGAGCCAACAACATACCATATTTGTGGTACAGCTCGCAGCTGATAGAGCTCACGGCGTGTTCGATAAAAGGGTCTTTCTCGAGGTCTTCCCACAGGTAAAGTCGGCGCTCTGGTGGAATGGGAAGGAAGTATGACACAATACCGGTGTATATCTGGGTCATAGCCGATCCTATTGTCTTTGTCATTTCTGCTCCGAGCCGGGACTCGTATCTAGCGTACAGCTTATCGATTTCTTCGGCTGACATTTTGTGAATTTTATCCGGAGTGTAGTCTCCAAAGTAATGTTTGGCTTTGCCGCCAACAGCCAACGCCACCAGTTTCTCTCGCTTGTCATCATCCACTACCCCAGGTACCAACAATTGTTCGAGCAATTCCTCACACTCCATCTTATAATATAACAAGTAAGATTTAGTTTTAACTATATAATACCCGATGCAGACAAAACACAGAGAAATGAAGGTTAAGTTGCACACGACAAACACTTCAAATATCATAGCTATACTTAGCATTTGCTTAGCTTTAGCTTAGCTTTGCTTAGATTTGCTTAGCTTTGCTTAGCTTTGCTTAGCTTTGCTTAGCTTTAGCACACTCTATATGCTACTGGTTGGTCGGTCTTGAGCACGAGCTTAGCGTGTTTAGTTTCAGCGAGCTGTTTCTTCACCCGTTCCCATTCTAATTTGCTCATCACATCGTTCTCTCTCAAACACTCCTCGAACGAATCCCTGTCCTTGCAGTGAAATAAGGCCACCCATCCCGTCTGCTCCCTGAGGTCTTTCAACACCGAGTTGAACTTCGGCGTTAGCACCCAGACGCTGTGATTTGCATGCCGGCCGGAGAAGGCCAGGTACGATAGCATGTCTCTCTTTTTTGTTATCTCGCGATTAGCGCTGCAGTCGTCCAGTATGAACAGCGTCGGTTCCCCTTTAAATTTCTCGTGAAGAGCTTTCAACCAGTCCTGCAGGCGTGTTCCAGGGTCGATTTTGTGTACGTCGGGGTCCGTCATCACCCAAGGTCGCTCGTACGTTTTATTCATGCTCAGAGTAGGGCACATGATAACGATGTTATCGAACACATCCTTGTAGTAACCCTCCAACATATCCAACACGAAAACTGTCTTCCCACAGCCAGTCTGCCCGCACACTATGGCGCAGTGTGGGTCAGTGGGTAGGTCAATAGATGGCTTGCACGAATCTCCCATTGTCTATATTAAGTTGCGCGTCCATAATAACGTACAGATATAATTTCAACTTACCAGCGGGTTGAGCCTTCTTAGTAATCTGGATGGTTATCCCTTCGCTGCCGTTATCTATACGGCGCCCGCTACCGTGCAGTTTATCATCATCCGTGGATCGCATGTCCAACCATAGGGCGTACTTGGTGGTCAGGTATTCACCGATCTGCACGGAGCCGAGGTCCAGGTCCTTTGTTATGTAATCCCCCACTGGTAGCTTTTTTATCTCATCCCACTGCTGGTGTGGTCTCATACCATGACTGAACAGCTGGTTGGGCACGCCCTCGATGGTCACTTCCACCTTTTCAATCTCGGGGTTGAAAAACTTCTCGCTGTCCCTCCGGAATGGCTCGTAATCCTCCACGGGGACGACCAGGATACCTTTCATCGATCGCGCCGGCACGTTCAGGTTGATATTCCACACAGTGTTGCTCTTATCTCGCACGACTGATCTATGCCTCAGTACGCGATCGTACAGGATAGCCATCTTCCCAGAGTACTGGCTTCGAACCTGCCTGGCCAGCTCCGGGCTAGTGACCATGTCGAACTCCAGAGAGATGTTGTCTATGGCATAACTGGCCTCATCACCGTTCGGCGTACGCACTACTTTGCTATAGTCGTTAAACGTGAGCTTGTATTCGAGCCTATCACCCAGCGCGGCCTGGTAAAACGGCGCGTGTCCCGTGAGCAACTCGAAGTCGAGCGGCACGCAGAATCGATTCCCGTATGCTCGAGCGATGGCCTTTTCACCGTCCGATAGCTTGTCTAGCTGGTCTGGCGTGAAGGCATACCCTATGCGCGACCGGGTTGATTTGCTGATGCCCTGGTACACATCATTGACTCGTTCTCCCTCGCTTTTCCAGAGATCCCCGTAGCAGTGAAACACGTCGCTGTCGTCGATACTCAGCACCTCGTTACCGCTGATCTTGACGGTCGTTTTCTTGATGATAGCTCGACCCACGTTCCGCACTAGCTCGCGTTTGTCGTTGTCGGAGGTCAACGTGATATTGAACGCCAGTCGAACAGTGCCTGGTACAATGAGGTCATTCTCACCAAGGTTTGGAAATCTAACCAGCAGAGTTTGATTCTGGTCTATCTTGCTGGGATTGTTGGTGATGGTCACCGACTGGCGCACGGCTCTGGCTCCTAATGGCTCTCTCAATCTTCTGAAAGGATCTAATTTTCTGCCGTACATTGTTATATATAAATGAAATATATTTTTAATACTAAATAATGGATGAAGACATACCTATGGATGATATGTGGGACGATAGTGCCCAGGCATTCAATGATGACCAGGAGACCTCATTCTCAGGTGACGCACTCATGGAGGGCGCCGTCGACGATTATTACAACGCAGTTGAAAATAAATCTAAACTCAAGCCGTTGGGAAGGAACTATTCCAGGTTTACCCTCGAAAACAATGGCACGCTGCATTTGAAGGCTCACCCGGAGATCGATCTCGTGCATAAATGCACGAGAGAACCGCATGCTTTATCAACACTGAGCAGTCGACATGGGAGTAACTTTGTCCGCGATGAACTAGGCTTCATAGATTACGGTGGCGCGCGACCTAAGCACTATCCTCCGAAGTTAGTTCAAAGTCTGGAAGGCATCAGGGACGCCACATCGGATCAAAACATGACTTATAATATTGAAAAGGTGTTGGCCGACTACAAGAACAAGCCCTTCCCGGGTCTCGAAATTACCTTTCGGGAACTGAAGGGGTTGGACCTGTTGATGCAAACCATTCGTGGTCAGCTCTGGAAAAGCACGGCCAAAATGAGTGAGATAGACGACCACATCGCCTATGAAAAGGAAAAACTCGGTGAAACTGAGGACGAGTCTATGAAAGCCACCATCGAGGAACGAATACGTAATTTGGAAGATGAAAGGCAGACCTGGTTGGAGACAGCGTCCGACTACAAAGAAAAGCTTAGATCCCAGACCAACCGTGTGCGGGAAACCATCAATCAAGTCCTCCACCGAGACACCAAGTTAGCAGACAGGATTCGGATATTGTTCCGGGAGCAAGGGATCACCATCGCCAGCATTCTGACTGCATTGGGTTTCATCATATCAACCCTGGTGGTGTCACTGACAGGGGGTACTGTGGGGCCTGCCGGCGGCGGAGTTCCCCCCACACCTGCCGGCGGCGGTGGGGTTAAAGACTGGATAAAAAAACTCGGGGAAGGCCTAGCTAAACTGGCTGGTAAAGCCGCCGAAGCCCTTCCCGGCATCCTGGGTAGCATCGTCTCGTGGTTGTTGGGCGCTCTGGCTAAAACTGCCATGTGGTTCAGTCAAAACCTGTGGGCAGCCATCGTCGCCGTGGCGGGTCTGGTGTACGTAGCGGCTAAGAAATTTTTAACCAAATAAGTCCCAAAGCTACCCCACCAACCACCAGGGCCGTTTTATTATCGATGTGATTGGAGGCCTGAATATGGGGGTGTGTGTGGGGTACCTCCACATGAACTTTAGACTCCGGGGGTGGCGCCACTATACCCGTTTCACGTGGTGGGATGTGTGGGATATAGGGGGTGTTAATATCGGGGTTGATACCCAGCTTTTGATCCGCCGTGGCTATGACTATTTTATTGTTATAACCCACCACTCAGTTGCATATCACTCGGAGCCATGTACAGCCCCACGCCGAACACGTAATTGACTTTCGATCTGGCGTATTCTAACACGTTTTGGTAACGGTCGATGGCCCGGGGGAGATCAACTGGAGAATTGATAGCATCCTCAACGTTGGCAACGAACTGTTTCTGAGCGTCGTAAGCAGTTCCCTTACCGAGGATGTTGGAACGCATCATCGACTGCGCACCCAACAGCGCCCACACGTATGTTCGAATAGAGTCGTTCAAGCGTATTGTACCAGCACGAGTGAATTCTTTCGATGTTTTTGAGATCATTTTAGTCCAGGCTGTGGCTGCATCAGGATTGGTTTGCTTTATACAGCTGACATGGATCTTTTCATTCGTTGTGGGGCCTGTAAATGTATGACGGTTTGGGTTGTATGTACCATCTGCAGAACCGGCCATATATGTTCCGGACCTGTAGAAGTACACGAGAACTATACCGAGACCATGGTTCACACCAGGAAGGCGAAAGTCTTTATTTGTTGGAATCTCAAACTCCCCACAAACACGTTCATAAGCGCGTTTATCATAGGGGTTATTCGTCATACTCCACGCTTTATCTTGGGGAAGAGGAGCACTTATTTCCTTCAATATTCGTCTCGTTTGATAATAAATATGAAACAAAATGACTGCCTTACTCAGTTCGTCTATACCGTAGTCTAGTGTCACACCCGACCCTGTCGTCGCACACCACACAGCAAAGTTGAGTTGGTTCTGCCAAAACTGCATTGGGTTTTGATTCCAGTTTACCACCGCCTGCGCGTTATTAACGGTCACGATATAGTTTTCAAAGATATTAATAAAGGTTGCTTTAAACCCCGTACTACCTACCACCACGATTTTCAAGTGTGCTAAGTCCATATTATAATATATAAATTATATATTATAATATGTACATAACACTTCCAGGAATAACGAGCGGTGAGGCCGTTCAGCTGACGCACGCGATCGATAACACGTCAGGCCAACTCGAAGTCGCACTCTGCGATATCACCTACCTACCGCAATGGACTAACATCAACGCCAGCAACAATAAGCTGTTCGTCAGTGGAACTCGCAGTCAGATAACTGACGGCTACTACAGCGTGTGGTCTCTAAACGACGAGGTCTTCAAACCCCTGGGAGCCGAACTCAAGATGAACGACTCAAACGGCACAGTGGTGTTAATCAACAACAGAAGAAACCCCTTGAGGCTCGGCCGACCATTAGCGAGGATACTCGGTATGTCTCCTGACGAGATAAAACCAACAACAACCGTCACAGGCACGAAGTTACCCGATCTAGTACCGTACCGAGAGCTGTACATTCATCTCGGTCAGGTGAGCACAACGTACAACATTCAAGGAGGTCACCCTTCCACTATACTGAGAGCAGTGCCGGTGAAAACTGAGAAATACAACGACGGTAGAACCGAGTCGTTTTCACCACGGCAGTATAAGAGATTAACCCAGGGCAACATACCTGAGCTGATAATATCGGTGTTAGATATAAATCATAATCCTGTAAATATAGGATACCTCAGCTTAACGCTTCATGTAAAATGACCAGCGCACAAGGGCCCGGAGTGAAAAAATGCGTCAATATCGGGATCTCCGACCTCGGAGACACGCGCGGTTTCGACGCTCCCGGAGTAGATGGTAAATCGTACGCCTTGCAACTGAAAAACAACATTTACAAACGCGTTGAAGTCCCCTCCGGTGGAACCCTAAGTGATATAGTAGATACCACAAGAGCAACAATCAACACTAAGTACGCCCTTGTTAACACCGGTAATAACTGGATAATATACCCATCGTTCGGGGGTAAACTGTTCGACTTAGACGATGTTGAGAGCACTACCGTCGCCCGAAACAAGCCATATATGCTCGTCTTCACCGAAGATGATAAGTGGGTGTTGTTACCCGATAACGACTGGTTTCTCAATATTAGGCTCGGCTCCCCCTACGTGTTCACGGATAACAAAGACAACCACCTAAACAAAGTCGTGAACAATGGAACCCTGCTCGTGGCTTACGTCCCAACTCAGAGACGTAGCGTAGTCGTCAGCCCACTCGACACTATGGCAGCCCACATGCTATCGAGTAAACCGGCCATACAAAACGTGACATTGCAGTTGGTGTCTGAATTCGAAGGCGTGGTCAGTATACTAGAGAGTCTACCGGCAAACTCAACACTGATCATCAAAGTCTACCTAGGGGAACCATCGGGGAATGATGTAGAGATCGTGAAGGGGATCAAACTCGGGTGGGGGAAACGACACCAGTATCAAGTTTGCAACGTTTACGTGCGGGTGGGTGTCGGCTCCAACACCAGTCTGCAGGGGGTCAACGTGATCGTGGAAAACAAGATATCACTAACCAAGATCTTCCTGCCTGACAACATACACTTCATGGGTATGAAGTTCACCCCTGAATTATTATCAGAAAACCAGTTGGAAATTATATCGTAATAGTATAATAATGACCAGTCATCGTCCCAACACTACGCTTAACGACCTAGGAGATACGGAGGGATTCGATCAGCCTGGTGAGGAAGACACCTTATATATCCTGCACTTCAAAGACAACGTGTACAGACGGGTGTCGTTATCAGATTTAAAAGAGCCCAAATGGTTGATCAACTTAACACTCGCCTCACCTTATATCACATTAGACGAAAATACGTGGATCACTAAGATTAGGAACAACGGCATCTGGGCCGGGGATTTCATTCCGGAGAGTGAATTACCCATAGAATCTATTGGCCCCCCAAAAAAGGGGTTAAGTGCTTGGCCACACAATAAATTAACATTTAGCAATAGTCCTTTTAGCATGAGTCTTGTTGATAGAATATCCTCCCCTTTCACACTCATCATAGAAGTCTTCTTTACGTCTTTATTCAATGGAAACCCCCCAATAGTACACCAAATTTTACCCGGGGTGTCAATACACTGGTTTGACGAACACATAGACCAATATTGTCGTATTGTTATACAACGGGATACCCCCACGGGTCCTATAAACCGCTTAATAAGCCTCAGTGGGGTTTTTTTACAACAGGAAAGTCTATTAGCCTCTCACCTATTACACTGACTAGTAGTCTAGAACTTGTAGACTTCAAATTCATTGATAGACTTTTAACTGAAACCCAATTAAAATATCTTTCAAAATATATATTATAGGATGGGTCTGTACCCAGTCGTAGAGGAAGTAGCGAAGACGCTGGAAACCGTAGATGGGTTCCGCTTGAGGCAGTTATGTGATGTGAAACGCCAACTAGAACAAGACCGTGACACGCGGAAAGCACTATGTAAAAAGTACCATAGAGCTTTCAATATCGTGGACGGGGCTGACACTACCCTTATGGCAACCAGCATGGGACTAGGGGCGGCAGGTGTTGGGTTGTTGGCTACCATCGTGGCTGCACCTATAGTGCTAGGTATTGAAATAACAGCTGGGGTGGCAGGGGTGTTAGGGTTGGCGCTTAAGTTAGTATCACGCAGACTGCATCGTAAGGCATTGAAACACGACGAGATCAGGGTTCTGGCCGAAGCAAAGCTCAACACAGAGGAGTTTCGTTCAATCATCTCTGAACTCACAAAATATAACGGAATGAAACAAGATATTCGGTCCAAATCTCGTAAGTCTGCTATCAGTGAGGACGAGAAAAAAAAGTACATAGAACAGGGGATACAAAAAGCCCAACAAGCCTTTATTATGAACACCAAAGAGATCATAGGCGGTTCACGTTAAACTGTTTCATCGATATAAACGTGACATAGGCACAGTGTTACCTCCAACACACGTTAAGTAGTAGGGGTAATAGTAGCAAGAGCTAAGGACCCAACCAAAGCCTTATTTAGTAAATAAGGCTTTGTAGAGACTTTTCTTGAAAGTGTTTTAAAACCCCCATTCCCTATACTACTAATATAATCAAGACCAATGCTGTAAGCATTGATAGCGGTGTGACGTTAGATGGTGCGTTGAACTACAAATGGGACGCAATGTAAATCAGGAAGTTGAACTGTCTGTATGCAGTACGATTCGGAATGAATTTCTTCAGTCAGAACATTTCAGTGTTAATGTGTGTAATGAATGCAAGTGGGACTCCGGCAACACATGAGGAATTTATCTTAGCAGTACCAGAAGACAGGGTTTTAAGCATGAACACCTTACATGGTTTGATGACGACGGTGAGACAGCCTGGGGAAGGAATTCTTTTTGTTTTGATGCATTACTTAGATATGGCAAAAGATCAGATAACCATATTACCCCCGTCCTTTGTGTAAAGAGAAATGTGCAAATGCCAGCTGTTCAACAATGCTATTGCAGATAACATGCATTTGTTGTAAAAGGTATCTGTAAGGATGGGATTAAAATATAAGCCCTACTGCCGAACCTTTGTGCGAAAAAGCATATCTCACCAAGACAATGGTGTATCTTTGTTTAAAGATTCACCAAACTGAACCTGTAATTGTGGTCAAGCGCTTGATAATAGTGTCAGATAGTTTACCAGAGTCGGAATCCGATCAAGTTGTTTTAACTGGGAAACTGCTTGACTAGTGATGGTTTACCGCCTGGTATTTAAACATGCTGTCTGTCTCTATAAATGCCTATTCAACACGATTGATAATTTACAGGTATTTGTCTTTTAATGTAAGCATATTTGATAAAACGAAGCACACAGATTGTTTACACCTTTCATAGACATGAAACCTTGTCAATAATATGGTATTTTGTGGACAGTTATGAATCACGTACGTGAGGAAATGTTTAGCAAGGGTGGCAAGGTGTTAGCTTGTGTTGTGTTAAAACAAAAAAGGTTTGAAAACTAAAATATTCATATTATTTGGAGTATATAAAGCTGTTTGCAACAATGTTCCCGTACTTGTACATCTTTTCAGATCAATATACCTTTATATCTTTTCACGTTCATACATTTTTGCATCTCTACCCCTCTATTTTCACATCTGTGCATTTGTATATCTTTTCACATCTATATGTTTTTGTGCGTCTATACATGCATTCAGAGACAGTTGTCCCCAAGGACAAGGATGCAAAATCGCATCTCCCAAACACACCATGACCGGTGGTGTCACGCTGCACTAGAAAATGGTAAAACACGCGCAAAGGCTGCAGAGGGAGATGCACGCGCCGAAATGGCGTATGAATAAGGTGAAACCATGGGTTGACAACACAGTTGACAAAAGCACACAATCGATGTGCCTAGACTGACAAGAGAGGAGCGAGAGAAGGCGATTGGTATGCACCAGATGGGAGCAACACATGTCCAGATTGCACGAAGGTACGGGTGCAAGCCTTTAACGGTATCCAGGCTGCTGCAACGTTACCGACAGACAGGAAGGACTGCAAACAGAACCAGAACGGGAAGACCAAGTGTCACAACACCCCAGGAGGATCGCCGAATTCGAACAATTCATTTACACAACAGGTACGGCGACGACGACGAAGGCGACGGGTGCAACAGCGCTGGGACATCGCATCAGCCAACGAACAGTACTCCGACGACTTTGTGCTGCAGGAATCAAACCCTCCGTCCCTTCAAAGGAATGTTCCTGACAGCACAACATCGACGTCGAAGGTTACAGTGGGCGTGGCAAGTTCGAAACTGGCAAGTGCGCCGAGTACTGTTTTCTGCATGAACCCCATAGGGCATATGTGGGACCACCTGAGCAGACGGTTAAGGAATCGTCACTAACCTCGGGTGACGAGAGATCAGATAGAACGTACCCTGAGATAAGAGTGGCAGAGAATCCCGCCACCCGTCATCAGACGCCTGACGTCATTAATGAGACGACCCGTCATGACATGTATTAATGCACGTGGGGGTCATACACGATACTGAGACATGGTCTGTTTGTTGTGTAAACTTGAACAATGATTGACAATCATGTGTAGCTCTTTTTCGCTAAAACATGAGTTGTTGGACCCCAGCATTGTTCAACTAACGCTCACATGTTATGTGTTGCCTGTATTCCAATCACTTTGTGGCCAAATAATGACCATTGACCCTTCTTTTACGATATACACATGCTTCGCCAATTTTATGTGTTTAGTTTTCCACTCATCAAACTCCACCTATACTTTCTTTTGCCGTCTACTTTATTTTTCAGATCTATATATCTCTACATGTGATTACATGTTGTAATCCTGTTTGAAATAGTCATTTGTGCTTCAGTAACTGAATGTGTTAGGTATTTGCCATAAACTTACTCAAATAAAACGAAAAGCCAGATAACCTTGTCCTCTCAGTAATCTCTGTTCAACCATCAGGGACAAATAATCGTTTCTAGGGTTTTATAACTGACTATTCAACAAGATTATTAATTTACACATGTTTGTATATTAATGTAAATGTATTTGATAAAACCAAACTCAAAAAATAGTCAGCAGTTTTAAGCCTTGTCATTAATAAGCTAATTTAGGGCCCTGTTATGAAACATGTACACGAGGAAATGTTTTGCAAAGGTGACAAAGTGTCAACTTGTGTTAAAATATTAAGATTGAAAACTGAAATATTCACATGATTTGGAGTATGATATGCTGAATACTGTTTATATATCTAACAGTCCCCAGCCAACAGGACATAAAAAGAAATGTGCTATGAGAGGACGGTTTTGTCAGAGATGTTATAAAGACCATCATCTTGCTCGTACATCTCAGATGACGTTGCATTTACTTGATGGCTGTGATTTACCTATAGGCCAGGAGCATTAGACAGAAACAGTAGGTAACATTGGGAAAAAATAGTAGAAAACTGACTTTTTTCAGGAAAGAATCATTGCCATGTGCAAAGTACAAAGTTCTGCAAATTCTATCTTGTGGCATTTTCAAGATGGCCGCCAATTTCAAAATGGCCGCTAAAATCAAAATCAAAAATAATTACACACACAGATATTTTGTCAATAATTATGCCATGTGATCAAATGAAAGCTCATCTCACAAGGAATCAGGATAGTTATCACTGTCATACAATGTGGATCTGTGGATCGTATATCATCACAAATAAGAGCAGCTGCAATGTCTGTGATTGAATCCTTGGACAAACTACTAATCAAATAATGACTTCTTTTGATGCAATTTCTGTCATTCAAGAAAGTGTAAATTCTGGACTTTCCATGCTCACACGAGCTGACAATATCCTTTTTAAATCAGATTTTTCCTTTGCTATTTCCTTAGTACAGTTGAGACAATGTGTTTTGACGTTGACAACAGGAGTATTTGAGCGCAATTTAGAAGCTGGGCTTTCAGTGTCGGGAGACAGGAGTCTTTTGAAAGAATTGATGCTGCTCTTTCTGATGTAGGGTCTTCTGCATTTGCCATGGACAACAAATGGTAACTTATATTTCTCCAAAATGTGACTGCTAATCATCCCCTCTCAATATACTTGCTCGGACAAGACCATGAGGACCTTTTTCACCACCTTCAAAACGACCTGTTGAATGTCTTTTCCACAGGTTGGCATTCAGCATCTTTGTATGTTGCTCTGTCAGTTTTCAACTCCTACTTCAATAAAGTTCACCCAAATATCACATCTTATCTATTATATATGTCCCATGAAATCACACTGAATTTTTTCAAAATTATTTTGTTTCAAAAATTTACTTAAATGTTTAGGAAAATCATGATGAAATCCATAATTCCAAGTGACGTTGTTTTTCTCAGAGAAATGCACTTCCTGTACTGCTTACCAGACAATATATCATATATGCTTATCACCTTTACATGGATTCAATGATGTTTTTTTCAAGAAAAAAGATAAAAGCATCTATCTTGAGAGGATAGTAATTCTGTTCATCAATAACAGCTGAAATGTATTAAGTCAACCATAGTAGATGCTTTAATAAATTTGACCAAAAGCACAAACATCAAATGCATTGTTATCATGTCATTTTTTATGGTCTTATTTATGTTTGGTGTTAAAAGTAATACATTTAGATTCCTTGTGGGATGAGCTTTCATTTGATGTGTCACATGGCATACTTATTGACAAAAGATGTGTGTGTATAATCATTGTAATGGTTTTGGTGGCCATCTTGAAATTGGCGGCCATTTTGAAAATGCTAAAATGCTTGATATCAATATAGTTAAGATTCCCTGTGAGATGAGCTCTCATTTGATATATCACATGGCATAATTATTGACAAAATATCTCTTTGTGTATAATCATTGTAATTATTTTCCCTTCCGTCAGCCCAACAGCACCTGCAGTTCGTAAGCGTTACTTAGCCAAAGCATATTGAGGCCTCTACCCCTTTCACCTTCGTTTTTTAAAAAGATAAATACTTTGCAAATAATTGACTTAGAATCGTGTGATAATGTCATTGTTTCAGGTACTGCAATCACGAATGTCTGGTTTGCCGAGCAAATCACACATGTCAGTTTCACACGTGCACCTTTCACACCAGGCTGTTCTACCAGCAAGAGGTTCCCCTCGTACAAAATAGCGAAAGGTGACAAGAAAATGATGATTGCTTGTGAAACAACTTTTTTATTCGGGTCTCCCAAATTATGAGACACACCATCAGAGTTGGTCTGTCGATTTCATGTGGCTGTGCAAAATTTGGTTTTGTTGCAATTATTAGATTTTGTGTTAGTGAGCAATTCATCGGTCTTAAATGGAATCAAACGGACTGTAGGTGGGGGTCATCGTTGATTATAATGTCGGAATACACATCAATACCGGTTCGTCCTTTAAAGTCTTCTTGCAGAATAATTTGACAGTGAGAATTTGTAATATCTCCTTCCAGGATAGTAAATATTGGTTCATTAGCATAACCACTAGAGTTCACAGGTGAAAAATATACAACACCGTACTATAAGACAGGCAATAAACGATGACTGTGTATCTTTAACCACATTGTGTCTGTTGAACAACTTTTTAATAGGGTTACACACAGTCAAATATCTGAGCTAGCAAATGTTAAAATTCCACCTGGTTAAGCATTATCAGACTTTTGCTTAACCTGACTATATTGAACATAGTCAGGCAGAGTGAATCTACCCTCCTCACTAGCCCATGTTTGGACCAGTGACACGATGTGAACGGTCATCAAACAGTTAGTAAATGGACGTTGGTCCGTTCGTTTTAGCAATTCAATATTCCAATATAACACACTGACACAAGCTTTTGAATCATGTGGGCCTTGGCCACGTCCGTATTTCTTGCTGGATTGACGTGTTCTATATTCTTCATGTTTCCATTTTTTCAAAGTTTTCACAAGTTGAATATCATCACATGAGCTGTTGAGTGTGTACATCTCATCATTGATCTGTAGCTTGTCGAACTTCAATATTGCGAATTTATCCTCCGATCGTACCTTGCCCATAAATGTTTTCAGCTTATTACGGGTTAGCAGAACTTTCTCACTTTAGTCTTGTGATACGCGAACAGGGTAATCTTTTAGACACTTTGTACTTGCAGAATAGTCATTTTCTGTCTGAAGTCCCTCGGCATTAGGAAAATAGGCCGGGATCCAGGGTATTTAGACGGAAGACATTTCACACGTTCAATATCGACTGAGTCAGTAATATGCCTAGTAATAGTCAGTAATAATTTTCTAGAACATCGGTTACCTTTCTTGTTGTTTCACTATGGGTCTCCTTGGCTGATTCATCAATGTTATAAAATGTAAGGTTGTTCTGTCGTGAGGTATTTTCCAACATATCCACCTTTATGAGTAGATTATCGACTGTATTAATTAGTTCAGCATTCTCTATAGTAAGTTCGTTCATAAAATGTTGAATGTCGTTGATTCGGTTCGTAAGTTTGGTGAAGTTTTCGTTTATTTCGGTCCGCATCTCTCGTAATTCTTTTATTACCTCTGAAACTCAGATATCACCCTCTAATGTGGTATTTTTTTGGTGGGCCAGGATTCTGTTCAGCGTCATTAGAA
Source organism: Haliotis asinina (assembly GCF_037392515.1). NCBI lineage: Eukaryota > Metazoa > Mollusca > Gastropoda > Lepetellida > Haliotidae > Haliotis > Haliotis asinina. The sequence continues at coordinate 208,442 of NW_027133898.1, forward strand.
AGCAGTAAGAACAACGAGAGGAACAAACAACTTTTCAAGAAAACACTCGCACATCTCGGCACGTGCAGCACGCGCACCCGCATGGCTGACCTGCGTAGTGCTTTCTTCCTCATTAGTGTGATAAAAACTGGATGAAAACAACCATTTTGGCATCGAAAAGTCACAAATCGCAACCCATGTTGTTGAGACACAATACTTTGTGTTATTCGTGCCTTCCAAGTATTTAAAGTTGGTGTCTACTTTGTAACTTTCAACATTCCGTTGGAGCTCTACGGTAGGTGGCACTCTATCCATAGGTTGTACGGCATCGATCCACCCCAAACACAGTTTGATCAATTTCCAATAACACTGTGAAGCTTGAGTTAATGAGTTAAATGTAAAACAAAACCAAAACGAATAATGAACTGTGAATGGATGAAAGTATGTTCATAAGTATCAAAAATTAAACACTCTCGCCCATGGGCCTCCGCATTGGCCACTGTTCGCCCATGGGCGTGCCCATGGGCGTGCCCATGGGCGAGCGAGTTTAAATTTTGAGTTTTCGAAAAGTTTTTTGGATAAAAACAGCACAACATCTGTCTTTGTCATCTCCTAGTCATGTGGCATTGGATACAGAAAACACTTCTTGAGTGGCTTTTTTCACTCCTATATAAGTTTAATTCCCATCTATGCATCTTTCCATATCCTTATATTTCTTTTTACAAAATATGTGTATAGGTCGTTCCACGTCTATATATCATTTCACATCTATAGGTTTTTCACATCTGTCAGCATTTTCTTTTCACATTTGTATATCTTTGCACATCTATATGACTTTCCATACCTATACTTCTTTTCACATCTGTATGATCTATTTTGTTCCACATCTGTATATCTTTTTACATCTACATACCCTTACATCATTACATCTCTCTTTGCACATTTGTGCATTTGTATATTTTCACACACACACACGCACGCAGACACGCACGCACGCACCAGCACTGTTTTTTGTTTTGTGTTTTTTTTTGTTATTCAGTTTGCAATTCTGTGATACACTTGATTGATTTAACATCTATTCCCTTCGCTCTCCTACCCATAAGGGTGGAATTAACCATAAATATCCATGGTAACTCTATCTGAGCATCGATCCCCACAGACTTATATCATATCGACTTACTAATTGTTGCTACGCAATTAGGAGGTGAACATCGTGTGTTGGCCAATATCCGACTGTTATAGAGTATTTGAAGCACGGGAATGCATTTCGAACCGACAGCGTTACACGGAAGTTTCACATTAAATATTCCCGTACTTCAAATACTCAGTAACACCAGGAAATTAACGGATTGATTTGTCAATGGCTGTTAATGAATCAGACTTTGGCATCTCGTCGGTGTTATTTGGAGTTATATCCCAAATATACCCCACAAGCATTAGATTTGTAAAGATATGAAAGGGTGATATGGCTGAGAGTGTTGTGGAAAATGCACGACAGGGAAATATGAAAACGATATTATTCCGTGTGTCTTGTATGTGTTGTTAAATACTTATCCACAGTATGTTAACTGCTTATTTTGTTGATAATTATTTTTTCTGTTGGTAAAAGGCGCCTTTCACGCAAATTGCATATGCCTCAGCAAGTGTAGTTTCCTGTTTGAAAAATACTTGTATTATATTTAAAATGCAGAGATTAAAACTCTTGTCTCTTGTCAGATTTAATTTTAGATTTTATAATTCGAAGGAAACATAATTTTGCACATTATGCAACGGTAGATTATTGTAATGATAAACCATGACAAAGTAATTGACACGACTATGATCGAAAAGAAATATGTGTTGAGATCTTCGCTGTCACACCATAACAAACATTGTATTTGGGCATGGCAGATTTTACGGCAACGGCATAATATGCAAAGGGAAACCACTCCAATCTTGCGTAAAAACTAAGATTAGCTGCCCTGGAGTTATTGAAAAGGTCATTGCCACTTGAAAAGGTCATGGTCATGGAGAAACCTTTCGTTACTCTCCTTTCCTTGATTATCAAAAAGGTATGGTGTTCATAGTTTTTTCCACCACTGAATCGGTGGAGAAATGTACTTTCTGATATCGAGTGATTTTGCTCCTTACAAATGGTTCCGACCAATGATCTTAGCTTACAATCGCTTTGTGCAAGTGGATGGCGATTGTAGCCGATGCCTAAGATCGTGATCGTAAGGATTTACAATAATTGTAGCGGTAAGATCGTTTTGTGCAAGTGGGCCCTGCTCATTTGTGACGCCATTCTGACTTTACGTCACAATATGCTTCGAATGACGTCACCGCTGCTGATGACACAACAATGTCTATGCGTATCATTACGCAGCGAAATGTCTTGCAGTTTTCAGTTACCAGTTGCTCATCTTTTTCAGCCAATCAGATTTCAGAACACAGTGACCTTTGGTTTACAATGCCATGTACGTGTCTGAAGTGCTTTCCTTACAAACAATAACATACAGAGATTGTAATCGCACAAAACTGCCTGTCTGAAATGCCTTCCTTGCAGACAATAGCGTACATAGACTGCAATCACACAAAAGTGCCCTCCTTAGAGACCATACCATACAAAGATTGTACTCACAAAAAGGTGCCAGTCTGAAGTGCCACCCTCACAGGCGATGGTGTACAGAGATTGTACTACCACAGATGTGCCTGTCTGAAGTGCCTCCCTTACACACAATAGCGTACAGAGATTGTACTACCACAAATGTGCCTGTCTGAAGTGTCTTCCTTACAGGCAACAGCGTGAGACTGTAATCACACAAAAGTGCCCTCCTAAGAGACCATAACATACAGGCAATGTAATCACAGAAAATGCCTGTCTAAACTGCTCTCCTATCACACCATAATATACACGGACTAAAGTCAGTTCGAGAATGAATTAGATTACGGTTTCTTTTCATCAGGTTAGAAAACTTCCCACACGTATTTAAATCTGTATGATCTCAATCATGACCAAAAATATTTTGCATGACACATCTTTAACAAAACGGTTTTATAACCTTTATGCCAAGCGATTTTGACAGAATCGTGTATGAAAACAAGTTGTAAGTGGGAAGCTAGGCAGATCAGATGGCAAGATTAAATGACAGTTGAGTGTGAAAACATCGAGATTTCGTTTCGCACAACAATTGTCACTATTTCGGGTTTAGACAGACCCGTAAAGAAAATAATAGATACATAGGCATACCTCACATTACATTACCGAAACTTTATCCTCTGATTGGATGAAATTTCGTTCGCAGGAGAAAATTGTGCACTGTTTTCAAAAAGGTCGATACTTTATGTCGAAATGAGTAGTTGGCAAGGGTTTATTTAATAACGATGCTAATAACCGATTTTTGTGTTTGAACCTCCAAGAGAACACGTAATCTTTAGGCAGTCTTTGCTCTAACCCGACAGGTCAATGCTGAGTTGCACCATGAAACAAAAAACTACTCATATACATACATTGGTGGATACATAAGTAAGGCTTATACCTCGACGATCCTTGGTTGCAATAGTTAGACCCAGAAGCTTTAGCGGTGAAGGTCCTGTGTAATGTTTGCATGATTACCCAAGGATCCGAAGAGTGTAACTTACTTCAACCATAACAGAGAAAGGTAATTTCGAACCGGATCTCAGTTTGGAAATTATTTTTTTGCATTTTGTGATGCACTTTTTGAAATCAGGTTATAACGCCTCCCAAATGAGAACCTTCTCCTGGATTGCCCGTGCTGATTAGGAGCGAGCTCATCATTTGATAACTATGCCTGTTCCCATGGACCTGTTCCATTCTGTAAGCCCAGTTAGGGTATTTCATCAGATGATTGGATTGAGTGAGTGAGTGAGTTTAGTTTTTCGCCGCACTCAGCAACATTCCATCTATATGGCGGCGGTCTGTAAATAACTAAGTATGGACCAGACAATCCAGTGATCAACAGCATGAGCATCGATCTGCGCAATTAGCATGGGAAACGATGACATGCGTGAACCAAGTCCGCGAGCCGGAGACATTTTAAAAAGGCCTTAATTCCTTAACTTGTTACATTCTATGTGTCACCCTATAGCTGTTCATATGATTTCATTTTATCTATATCCAATTTTACTTTTCAAGAGAAATAAATCAGAAGTTAGAGACAATTGTAAACCGTCCAACATATTTCCTACAATAAAATCCCAGGACTTACACACAGGTAAAGACCAACCCCGGGTAGAACATATAGGCCCATTTTCGTTTGTTGAAGGAATTCTTTTAAAAAAACGAGCAGCTTCGATACGTTGTTTTGCTAATTCAAAAAAAAAACAAAAAAAAAAAAAACATTTCCCCCTGCCAAATTTTATTACCCACTCCTAAGGAATATCTACAGGCTCTATTTTGGATGGCACGGATGCAGCTCTACTCTTCTGTTCATTGCTGTCCCATACGATAAAATTGGCTAGACTACATTATCACACATTGTGACTTCACCATGCTTCATAACGCAGCACGTTAACTGTTCGTGCGCACGGTCTCTGACGCAGGTCACGTGTCCCTAAGACGAGCAAACAGGTCTGCCTGCAAACGGTATAAGAAGCTATACCGAAATGTCGCATCAAAGAAATAGTTGTCCATAAAGGATTATTCTTTTCTAGTTGTGTGGAAAATAGTCGGACGTGAAATGGTGACCTTCTGGTAGTTACCTCTTGAGCTAACTCACTGAGCTACCTCCACACTTACAGGAAAGAGAGTCATGGAAATAATCTTTAAAGAGATTTAAGAAAAAGGTCAGAAACTCAGAAAGGTCAATATTGATCATGTATATATTTAACAAGTCATAACATGTCATCATCAATAGCATACCACAGTTGGAGCGAACGTCACCACTTCCACCAGATTTTACTTTTCGCTGATGAATGCCTCGTATACAAATATCCATCATAACTAACTTCCAGGCTTCCCTTGCTTGTGATCAGTAACTCCATTTTGAATGACTGATCTCCCAGTTCACCTCATGTCTTAAATTAGGTGTCAGAAGGAAACCATTTGAGTAAAGTAATTAACTGATAAGCCCATGAATTCATTAACCTGTTTGAAATCGTCAAGCTCAAAGCAAGTTAAACAAACAATATGACTTGTGACTTTTAATCCCACAATCTTTTAAAGAATCACTACTGCTAATATGCCCATTTCTCCTGTTTTGAAAAAGATCCAGTTGCTTACAGCACAACACTGAAAGGAATAATTAATTTGAAAGTATAAACAAAGTAAAGGGAGAACAGGACGTTTTATAACAGCTGTTGAATTAGTTTTGGGCAAATAACTGAAGAACAACATGCTTTTATTACTGACGATGGAAGTAAAATTTATAAAAATGTAGTGTAATCAAAGTAAATAACTGGAGAACAGGGTGTTTCTTATTAATTATTTTTCCAATGACATTTTTCATGACTTCTTTTCCTATGATTTTCTTTCCGAGTACCGCAAATCTATCTAGCCATTCCTGAAACCGTATGGAAATGAACGGAAAGAGGCGAATAGGTCATGGTCGATTACAAAGGTTATGGTAGGCGTGGTGTCTAGCGATTTTTATCGTTTTTCGATTCACTCTCAATTACCCAAACATAAAAATCAATTTTTATTCGGAAAAAAATATTTGAAACCATATTTCTACAAAAGTTGTAATAATAAAATAGACCATGTCATGTCTTCCATCAGACAAGCTTTACATTATTGTTCAGATAGTTCCATATCAAAACGTGTGTCTTTTCGCGCTCCTTTCGTTGTAACTATACTTATGAAGTGAAAGTCCTATAGTCTCACAAAGAAACCAAGTCCTATCCTAATACATTTGCACATATATTCGTGCATGTTGAAACATTCTTTTTCACTTACGTTAATTTGGTGCCAGACAGGTAGTGTTTTGTCCACATTACGATGCGCAGTCAAACTATTGATTGATTATTTATTCGTTAGGAGAGATAACTCACAACAGTTACCACAGACATGCTTGAGTCTCTTACACTGACCAGTGACCCTTTCAACCTTAGTTAGGTTGGGGCGAAATATCCCACCAGAGTTAAGGTTTACCAAGGGTAGTTCTGTGCAACGGGTTTTAAAGTTATTAGTTAACCTCAGCCATTATGTTCAACCTTATTTAGGTTGGGGCGAAATATCCCACCAGAGTTAAGGTTTACCAAGGGTAGTTCTGTGCAGCGGGCTTTAAGGTTATCGTAAGGTTAACCTCAGTCGTTATGTTCAACCACAGTAAAGGTTGTTTCTTACAACGGGACCTTGATATGTGTAGTGTTTTTAAACAGACTTGATATGTGTAGTGTTTTCAAACAGACTTGATATGTGTAGTGTTTTCAAACAGACTTGATATGTGTAGTGTTTTCAAACAGACTTGATATGTGTAATGTTTTCAAACAGACTTGATATGTGTAGTGTTTGCAAACAGACATGATATATGTAGTGTTTACAGACAGACTTGATATATGTGTAGTGTTTTCAAACAGACTTGATATGTGTAGTGTTTTCAAACAGACTTGATATATGTAGTGTTTTCAAACAGACTTGATATATGTGTAGTGTTTTCAAACAGACTTGATATATGTAGTGTTTTCAGACAGACTTGATATATGTGTAGTGTTTTCAAACAGACTTGATATGTGTAGTGTTTGCAAACAGACTGGATTATGTGTTGTGACGAAAGATGAACTTATTCAGATTGGCAGTAGTTGTTGCGTTATACTTACATTGCACATCCAAGGTAACACGGTTGCTTGTCATTCCCCCTGCCTGACAGGTCCAAACAGTGGAATCATTCCGAGAAACATTCCTGATGGTCAGCGAGTATGTACTTGTTTGTCCTGCTACAGCTGAACATATGAATTCCTCTGTCCCCGATATTTGACCCCCGGAGCTCGCCTCTACTCTGCAGACAGTTTGAAATGACTGGCTATCATTCCGGCTGATTAGTATTAACCCCCCGACACTGGCATTGACAACCGTGCAGGTAAAACTGACCTCAGTCCCCAAGACGGCATACTGTCCAGGGCTGGTCAATGTGACAAATCCACCTGCAAATGTAAAGCAAATAATGTGAGTTATATATTAGTTATACATTAAAACGTGCGGATGCTTTAGGTTCACTTAATACCATGTTGTCAGATGATGAGTCTACCTGAGTCAAGTGGCAGACATAGAAAAACATTCGCTCGTCATGGGTTCGAATCCCTACATGGGTACACCGAGTAGTGACCTCCATCGTGATATTGCTGGGATATTGCTAAAAGCGCGCGCACAACTGATCCCGACCACAACACTGTAAGTTGGAATCGATGGCCGGTAATCCCCACTTTCCGGATAGCCACAGGTACAATGTGAGACTCGCCAAGAGTGAATGTACTCACCAAGAATGTCAGACACGCTTTTATGCTAGCCAAGATTGTCAGACACGTGATTATACTCACCAGGAATGCCAGACACGTAATTATACTCACCAAGAAGAAAAGCCCCGTGGCAATAGAATAATTACCCCCAAAAATATCAGATACGCCAATGTGGTCACCAAGAATGTCAGATACATAAATAAATTCACCAAGAATGTCAGATACATAGATAAACTCACCAAGAATGTCAGATACATTGATAAACTCACCAAGAATGTCAAATACATTAAGAAACTTACCAAGAATGTCAGATACATTGATAAACTCACCAAGAATGTCAGATACATTGATAAACTCACCTGTAATTACTTGAGCAGAAAACAGGAGAAGCATTAGATGTTTCAAAAGCTCCATATCTGTCATTGCGATACCCGAAGCAAGCAAGTGACTGTCACTGATACCTTGTGACTGCCATCCCTCTCAGAGAATGTAATGCATGTAGCTTGAGAGCTACAACAATACAGTTACTCTTAACCAACACGGATACAAAACTTCCTTTTCAATATACTTCCTAGAACGTATTCCAGCTTGCTGGCTGCTCCGGATATATCCCACTTAAAGCGACCAGTTGCCGCACCGATGTTGAGTAAATGGAGCCAAGTAAATGTCGGATAGACCCGCCTTTATTGTTAATTTCTGATTGCAATATGTTCGTATTACTCGGGTGACACAAGGGTTTCTTGATCAGGTAGCAAGTTGCCATAAGGCTGACATTCGTTCGTTGACAACACACCTTAGGAAGCGAGGTACAGCACCATATTATGCATGTACATTACTGTGTGCAACCTAGTCTGCATCAGTTCACCATGTTATTGACGGATATGGAGATAAAATCAACATCCGACACGTGAACGGTTCTGATGAGTTATTTATAAGCTGATTTCTTTGTGATCATAATGAGTTACCGGTAAGCTGATTAACGTGTTATCATAATGTGTCCTTTGTAAGTTGATTAATGTGTTATCATAATGTGTCCTTTGTAAGTTGATTAATGTGTTATCATAATGTGTCCTTTGTAAGCTGATTAATGTGTTATCATAATGTGTCCTTTGTAAGTTGATTAATGTGTTATCATAATGTGTCCTTTGTAAGTTGATTAATGTGTTATCATAATGTGTCCTTTGTAAGTTGATTAATGTGTTATCATAATGTGTCCTTTGTAAGCTGATTAATGTGTTATCATAATGTGTCCTTTGTAAGTTGATTAACGTGTTATCATAATGTGTCCTTTGTAAGTTGATTAACGTGTTATCATAATGTGTCCTTTGTAAGTTGATTAATGTGTTATCATAATATGTCCTTTGTAAGTTGATTAACGTGTTATCATAATGTGTCCTTTGTAAGTTGATTAACGTGTTATCATAATGTGTCCTTTTGTAAGTTGATTAATGTGTTATCATAATGTGTCCTTTGTAAGTTGACTAACGTGTTATCATAATGTGTCCTTTGTAAGTTGATTAATGTGTTATCATAATATGTCCTTTGTAAGTTGATTAATGTGTTATCATAATATGTCCTTTGTAAGTTGATTACGTTGTTATCATAAGGATTTATTCACTTATAACCTGATTAATGTTTTGTAATAATGAGTTATGTATAAACAGAAGTCAGTAAGGGACACAAGGAGAACAAACACAAAAAGCTGTTGAAAGTGAATTAAATGTCCAAGAAACAGGAAGGAACCACGAAAGTAAGTTTCGACACGTTTTCCGCGTACTACACCCTGCATGTAATACAGTTACCTTTTATACAGATGTTCAATTGATAGCATATATTGCAATAGCGAATGCTGTGAGTAGCTCTTTTGCTACAAGTAGGTCTCCCATGCTGTCCGCCCCTCAATAACTGGTTTAGGATTGATCTCCAGTAATAGTACCCAGACACATGTCATCGTTTCCAAATTGCACTGATCGATGCTCATGCTGTTGATTATTGGGTTGTCTGGTGTACATTCGATTATTTACACACCGCCGCCATGTAGATGGAATATTGCTGAGTGCGGACTAAAACTAAACTCACTCACTCACTCACTCACTCACTCATGTGGTGTTCAACCACGTCATCAGTGGGGATTCCCTGTTGGATAACGCCGTACGTTACCATAGTAATGCCGAAGCTCGGTGACCTAGATGAACGCGTGTCACCGCACCCCGACCAGACAGGTCGCTGCCTACAATATCTCTCACTGTTTCACGCGTCCAGATCCGACTACAGTCAAGTCCCGTTAATCCGACCCCATATCCGACAATCGGCCTTATCCGACACTTTTGTTGGTAACAAATTTGAGACGCCCTCGTTAATCCGACTGTGTAGCGATGTGATGCATGTGTCGGATTAACGAGAGTTGGCTGGATGTATTTGGATGGCGGGGTCATTGCTAGCCCTGGCGCGGAACACCAAATAACACTGTGAGCACGTTTCTGTGTCGCTTGACTTTGATAAGAATGCATATATACCTCCTGCACTAAACAACACAAACATTCCTCCTAAATGTATATCGTTAATCACTGACAGTGTATATTTCTAACTACAAAAAAATAGTAGACATAACCGCAATAATCTAAAACTTGTTTTGCTCGTATGTGTTCGAAAGTGTTTCTTTGTGTATATGTGAAGTATGTTGATATCATTTGACATGAGACATATCCTGATTGTGGTGGTCGCTTGATGAGGATGGTGGTGGTATCCTGTTGCCAGGGACGACCGACAAGGAGGAGGGAAGCATGTGTAACCTGTAACTAGACTCGTCAGTTATCACTGCGTTTCCGAACCTAAACCTTAGAGATGTCATTCACTTGCACTTGTAATAGTAATCACCGAGTTATATTACATACATCATGTACTTATAGTATCTGGGAGAGTGAGTGAGTTTAGTTTTACGCCGCACTCAGCAATAGTCCAGCTGTAACTGTGTGAACATACAACAAATTTGTATAACAGACCGAGGACGTGTTGGAATTGTTACAACAGACAAGGTAATTGTGGGCCTACGTAGGGCCATTACACCACTGCTCAATGTATTGACCCATACAACACTGGAGGCCGGTAAACCGACTGAGTGGGGTGTGTCACTCTAGAAAAACACATATATATAAAGTATACCCTATTACTACACTGAACCGCAAAAAAGTCACTCCCTTTTTTTGTTAATGGTAATCAGTTTAATTCAAACTGATGTAAATAACATCAAAATTGTCGCAAAACATTTCATAATTAACACGTTTTATCATCAGTACTTAAAGAAGAATTTCAGACAACTGCAAGTCAAAATGACGACAGGTTGTGCGTCAGTGCGATCCGAAAGCCAATAACGTGTACGGCCTCCGTGGGGGCCATATAACAACGTTGCAGCACCGTTGCACCTTCTGTGCATGGAGTGGATGAGACGGTTCATGTATGCAAGACTCGGGTGATACGCCTGAGAAAGTTCAGCTGCACATTGCTGAGCTTCCTCTAAATCTTCTCCCGGAAGTGTTCTATCGGGTTCAAGCCTGGAATGAGGGCAGGCCACGGAGAAAGTGTCCAGCGGTTCTGGCGGTATGGACACTCGCGCTGTCCTGTTGAAAGACGTGGTTTCCATGACGACCAAAATATGGCAAGACAAAGTGTCTCAGCGCTTGATCAGTGTGACGGGCAGATGTTACCCCATTTCCTCTACTAAGGCCAATATTCTGGTACACCATAGGGCAGAGTTTGTGACTGAGAGCAACTGCACCCCACATGATTACGCTCGGACCTCCCTACGACTCTCTTTCCAGGACACAATCATCTCAAAACGCTCCCCACGTCTTCGCCACACTCTCAGTCTGCCATCAGCCGATTTTCGTCGTAGAAGACTACTATTCGATAATCCCGGTGACGTCAATTCCGATGATGAAAGGCCCACTGGAGACGAGTACGACGATATCGAACTGTGAGGACCTCGGCAAGGCCTACCGCATCTGACGTTTCTCTGCCTCAAACGCCTCCGCACTGTGTCGCCACAGGTGACTCAACGGTTGTTCGTTCAATTTTTTGCGAAACAATTTTTCAGGTGCTAACGGACAACCTGAAGATGTTGCTTCAGCATTGTCACACGTGGTCTTTCACTGCGAGAGTGATCGGCATGTGCTCTGAGTGGCTTGGTCTCGTTGTTGTTGTTTTTTTATTATTTATTTATGTATTTATTTATTCTATTAAGTATCAAATATAGAATCTGAAACCGAATAATCTTGAACACTTGTCTACGAAGCAAGTTCAGCTAATATATGAAAAAGTGAAGAAAATAAAATTAAGGTGAAATATATCTGGCAAAAAAGTTGGTAGGTTGACGCTTTTTTTGCCGTTCAGTGTATATAAAAGGAAACGGATGTAAAGACGAAACCACCCCATCGTCAATCAAAGTTAATTTTCACCATCTAAATTATTTTAAGGTCCTGCCGAGGCCTACGGATCGAAAGCTAGATGGTGTCCCTACAAAATGAGCTGTAAATTGTCACAACTGGATCGTTATTGCAAAGGTTATATCCTACTTCTCATCGAGAACAGCTACCTCCACTATTCAATGCCAAAATCACGAATCAGCCAAGATAGCGCATACTCACCTTTTAAATTCTTCAAATCATACTCACTTATCAGTCAAAGATGACCCTGACATTCCTAACATCCACAACTATAGGTTCTATAATTTACGCACACGTGGTGATCTTTTTACTTACCATGAGAATAGCTTGATTGTATTCAAATGGCAAGTTTTCTTTAACGAGGGTATCCATTGGTGCAGTATGATTAGTTGACTCAGGTCATGAATTTGACCAATCACGATCATTTGAGAAGACGGTTAACCAATATTTATTCAATAAAATCGCTTCTTGCAACTGAGAAAATACTCTTCCTGGCAAATGATATTAATGATGTTCAGAGATTTCGAACAACATTCGTCATTTGAAGAATCACCTCACGTGTTATTAATTACGAACTTCCAAAACGAAAGTATTTCCCGCTCTCGTGTCATGTTACACAGAGGAACACAGAGGAACACAGAGGAACACAACTGTTATCGGGGAGTAGCCGACCACTGATACTAACTAAGAAATTTCCTTATAGTAATTGTTCAGTTACCTATCAGAAAAATGTAAAGGGATATTGTGGCATGCTACAGATGATAAATTGTCGCAGTGGCTGCATCCTTTATGGTTTATCTGCACATCATACATGTCACAGCTTACATTGTAATTAAAATAACTTATTTAAGTTGAGGCTGTATTATTGGAATAATTTGTTAGTGGCTGCTTCCTTTATGGTTTATCTGCACATCATACATGTCACAGTTTGCATTGTAATTAAAATAACTTATTCAAGTTGAGGCTGTATTATTGGAATGATATGTTACGAAATTAACCTTTATGTCTATAAACAGTAGGATTGGGCCTTTCAAATGATGTATGACATGGTAGTGGCAGGTATGTTTTACCAGCTGATATTTTCCTTCATAAACATAGGCTTCATCTATGACCTCTGTGTCTGGGAGCTGAGTCAGTAAAAGCCTCCTGTTGACTGGTATTGAAAGAGTTATTGGGAACTGTCCAACTACTGCAATATTTATGTTAAGCTGTCGTTGTGTGTGCATTGCGTTGAGGCTAGAATGAAGTATCGGTGGGTACGTCAGGATTGTGATTAGTCATGGCTTAGTGTTTAATGTCCCATTGAACGCGCGTATTAAGTGATAAAATCGTTCACGTTCACTCTTTTGAATAAACTGTTTCTCTGTCAGGATTTGGAAATCAATCAGGGAAAACGGTATACGAAGCTGAATTTGATTGTCAGTATTAAAAACGAGACGATACAGAAAATTCACGATACGATGTGATACGTATCGCGATATCTTGGAACGATACGATGTGATACGATACGTATCGCGATATCTTGGAACGATACGATGTGATACGATACGTATCGCGATATCTTGGAACGATACGATGTGATACGAATCGATGCACATCAAGATATGCTATATTTATTTATTTTCTGTAGAAACGTATATTTTGATATCAAGAAACAGTGTCAATTTTGATATAACAGTCAATTTCTAGTGACAGTTAATATTTATCATCCGCTGAAGTATCGCGATGATCGATACTACGTACTGACTCCGGCCCGAGCCGTCCTTGTCAAACCCTTGAATGGAAACGTGACGGTATCAACAACAACCAAAGCGCTATCCACGGATCCTGAATGAAGATAAAACATACACGATCGAGGAGGAAGTAACCATTATCTTAGACTATCCAGTCAGACACATCATCTACTTGATACTGGATCCTTGAGGAAGGTAAAAATGCACGATCGGGGAGGAAGCAACCACGATACAAGCTGTTACAGATGATAAGAGTGCCATATTGCGAATCGACTCACGTCATCTTTCTGCATGAAACAAATAAAGTATAATATTGTAACAAGATTTATTTCACAAGCATGACCCTAAGTTATAAATATCAAATTACACCATACGACAAACGTATGCGATACGACAAATCGTATTATGGAAATATGAGTTGTTTTTACCTATGATTTGATCATTATTTCAGTTATGTGACAAAGTGTCAGTTACATGCTGAACAAGTTAGTTGGATGGGTTCAACACCCAACAGTACCTCATATCAGATTAATGTGGGATCCAAACAGATCCATCTAAAATTCTCAAATTTGGCGAAGCGGCCATAAAGTATGGAGATGGTGTTGTGAACCAGGAAAGAAATTCAGCTCGATGACAGAATCGTGTTATCTTTTTACACGCGGCATCCAGTTCTACCGCCGATCGCCTGATACTCATAGAGAGTGAATGAGTTTAGTTTTACGCTACACTCCACAATACTCCAGCTATATGGTGGCGGTCTGCAAATAATCGAGTCTGCACCAGGCAGCCCAGTGATCAACATCATCGATCTACACAACTGGGGTACGATGACATGCGTCAACCGATTGCAAATCAGCGACCCTGACCACCTGATCCCCTAGTCGCCTCATACGACAAGTATGGGTGATAAAGACCAATTCTAACCGGGACCTTCACTGGTTTTGATACTGATGCACATCGCACCGAATGTATCCTGGGCAGCTCAACGGCATCTGGTAGCATTGTTCATATACATAATATAATACACACATGTTTTGTTCAATTTATGACAACATCAATGTAACCAGCAAAAGGGCAATGTGACGTCACAGTGTCAATAACGAGAACAATCAGACAGGATATACGTACGGGAGACAGCCAAACGAGAGCACACTGAGAAGTGTTCAAATCCGGAGTTTACCAACAAAGTTTTCTACATCATACAAAATCTTGATGTTAAGCAAATATAATCCGGTAAATCAGGATGAACCTAATTTGCTTGTTTGCACTCTGAAATATTACGTCTAAATGTCTAAAGCACTGCGGGATGTAAATGATCGACCCTGGACAAGAAAGTTCTACTTGTACTCATATAGGAATGAGCCAAATAACTGATTCTCTGTGGAACGTATTAACAGGACTTCGACAAGACTGAGCATGTGTATGTATGTATGTGTGTGTGTGTGTGTGTGTGTGTGTGTGTGTGTGTGTGTGTGTATCCCATGCTGTGTACATAAACGACCTGCTCAATGCAAATCTAAAAACATATACGCAGAAGAAAGATCAGAACTCTCCTCGTAAAATGTTCAAACATATTCTGACACAAACACCATGACATATAAATATACAGATATAACAGATACAACACAATACAGCACTAGACACAAGTTTGAATATGTGGTAGGGTGGCTTTAACGCCACAAAAGTACCCCGGGACATCACGTATCAGATGAATGTGGATCCAGACAGATCCTTTCAAAATTACCAATTTTGGGTAGACAAGAAAGCACGGGATTGGTTCTGTAAACCAAGGCCAAAGAGAGAGGGTGAGAAGGAGAGAACGAGAGAAACGATATAGGAGTGGAAGACAGAGAGGGAGATATCAAGCAGACACATACACGTATATATCTATACTCATCACACGGAAGATTTCGCTAACCTTTGGTCACCATGATCTATGTGCATTGATTGAAATCTCTAACCCCCCTCCCCTTTCTCTCTCTCTCTCTCTCTCTCTCTCTCTCTCTCTCTCTCTCTCTCACACACACACACACACACCTCCACAACACCGCAAGCCTGTGACCATTTAATTCAACATCTATGAATGTGTGAGATTCTCTAGGTACGATGTTTCGGACGAGGGAGAAACCGTTCAATTACTTAGCAAGCTATCGGCAGTCTAGACAGGAAATAGATGACGGGTTTAACAGTGGACGCGACAAGGTCAAGGTCAAGGTCAAGGTCAAGCAGAGATCATATGCTAGCCTTTTTCTCCACTGAAGCTTCCACAGATGAAATTTAAAATTCATACGTTTGGTGTACTAACAAAGAAATAGAAGGTTGGTTAAACAAGCGTAATGACCTCATTCTGTACAGAAAAACGTACCTCCCCAGCAGGCACCATATCATTGAACTCATGGTCCGAGTTTCAGTGATTCTCACTAATCCTAGCTGACTGTCAGTGCGGCAGCTGTAAACATGACAATCTATTTCTCACAGTCCGTCAGTTTCTCTGTACATGAACAGTATGTTGTTACTTTTCTACCCACGTCCCTGTTTGTTATCATGCAAACAAACAAGTGACAAGTGACCGTTGTAAATTAACTTAAGACCGCCGCAGGTAAAGAAGGAGATCATCAAGTCAAGTGACCAGAGCTGTAGCCTCGAAAAGTAACATATGCAGTTAACCACGATATAAGTACTTGATGCAGTTAACCACGATAAGTAACTGATACAGTTAACCACAATATAAGTACTTGATGCAGTTAACCACGATAAAAAAACTGATGCAGTTATATCCACGATAAGTAACATATGCAGTTAACCTCGATATAAGTACTTGATGCAGTTAACCACGATAAGTAATAGATGCAGTTAACCAGTGAGGCGGGTGTCCACAAGAGGCAAGTGGGCTAGTTAACCATGGAAGGTATTATGAAGCATAAATATTGTATTAGGAACCGACTTTCTACGAGTTAACTCAGTGTTTGGAATGAAGGCACGAACGACGAAAAATACTGTTACATATTGTTGGTCTCATACACGTTACAAATGTTATATTTTGGATTACAGATTCATGGTACTTCTTCTGTAATCTAGTAGTACACATTTTAGTTGAATGGAGTCCCATCCGGGATTCGAGCCCACATCCTCGGAAGCAGGCACCTAACCACCAGCACACAAAGTCAGCCGCCTAACCCGCGCAGCCACCGTGACTTCCACAAAATGAAAGCTGACAACTGGTAGTCAAGACAGCTGACTTTTGTGTACTATCTTTTCTGTACCATCTTGTGAACACCTAGTGCATATCAAGGATCCATTTAAATGATTTTCGTTGCATGTTAATGCTGGTGACGTATAAACCTCTATATCACATATAGGCACTCTTACATTACATGGACACTTTACCCATTTCCTAGTTCTCATTGCCTTGTTTCGTCAAATGTACAAGTAATTTTGATTAACAACAAAAACATGTGTCTTTGACATGGTTGAGAGCCAGGAGTTGGATTCGAGATCTTCTTTAGTCTACAGCTGCACCCTGGCCGCCAGTCGTCCTTTACATGATCCTGTCTGTGGTTCCTTTCAAAGCTGTGCCGCAGAAGGTGCCACCCACAGAAGCAGCGCTGGTGGGGTAAGGGAAGGGAGACAACTCATCCCTTCTTATTGCTCACAGGCTCCGGTGTTTGCATAAACATCGTCAGAATCGTGGTTACGGGGCGTGGCGTCTGTTGGGAAATTTAGAATGTATACCCTAAACGCTATATAAAGGGTTCTAAAATTTGAAATATTCCACGAAACGATACACAAAGTACACTGAAATATGACGTAAGCATTCTGGGCATATTTCGATCAGGGGTTAGACAGGTCAACTACTCTGAGTTTTACCGGCCACATACTGACATGCAAATCTTCGTAAACAAGATGCATACATGTCAAACATCACTGTTCTGACTGAGAACAGTGACATTGCTGTTGATTAGGTTACAAGAATATTATATTACAAAGTTTTTAATAAATTAACGCAGCGTTGTATTAAATCGACTCTCGTGTCATCGAGCTACCGATACTCATTTCAAGCGAACCCCATAGAGTTATGTCCCTTATTATGCTCTTTACGGATATCCCATAACACAACTTGTGACTGAAGTCAGTTTGACCAAAAGCAAAAACGCCCCACCATCCACCTCTCCAAAAAATGATATAAAACAAACAACAAAAAGTAAACAAACTAACAAACATATAAAACAAAAACAAAAACAATCCCGCGCGCGACAGTGTTCAGTGCACTGAACAATCGTTTATATTTCCTGTATGTCAAGTGTTATTTGTTTGGTAGCTGTTAGCCTCGAAGTTTCAGTTATCTGTTTCAGGCAAGCCGTAAGGTACAATAACTCGTTTATTGCCTCAGATGGAAGCTGAAGTAGGTGAATATGCGATCAATATATAAACAATAGGCCAAAATATCGCCGAATATGAGTGACATTGGGTCTTTAACACCACGCGCAACAGTATTACAGTTACATGGCAGTAACGTGTAGGTAATCGTGTCGAGGAAGTGATCAGTAGCATGAGCTACACAAATGGGACGAGTCAACTGAGTGAGCGAGGGTCAATTTTCTCACTTCATTACTTTAATGTAAGATGACTGTAAGGTGAAGTCTTGATCTGTTGGTGCATTTACCTTTCTTCCCAGTCACAAGAACGTTCAGATTCCTCTTTTCCTTCGTCTGGGGTTTGGCGTACAGGTCATCTGCAGTATCTGTTTGCGGTATCGGTAGTTTGAAAAGAGAAAGAATGTTTACAGAATGTCATTATCACAAGCTATACATGAACTGAAAGATAAAAACTCAGCTAG
Organism: Haliotis asinina; assembly: GCF_037392515.1. Lineage (NCBI taxonomy): Eukaryota > Metazoa > Mollusca > Gastropoda > Lepetellida > Haliotidae > Haliotis > Haliotis asinina. Next base: position 226,825 of record NW_027133898.1, read on the forward strand.
AATCACCATCATAACACCCTCTATGTCTTAAAGCATGCAGATAAAACCGTTAGAATCACCATCATAACACCCTCTGTGTCTTAAAGGATGCAGATATAACCGTTAGAATCACCATCATAACACCCTCTGTGTCTTAAAGCATCCAGATATAACCGTTACAATCACCATCATAACACCCTCTGTGTCTTAAAGCATGCAGATATAACCGTTAGAATCACCACCATAACACCCTCTGTGTCTTAAAGCATGCAGATACAACCGTTAGAATCACCATCATAACACCCTCTGTGTCTTAAAGCATGCAGATATAACCGTTAGAATCACCATCATAACACCCTCTATGTCTTAAAGCATGCAGATACAACCGTTAGAATCACCACCATAACACCCTCTGTGTCTTAATTCATGCAGATATAACCGTTAGAATCACCATCATAACACCCTCTGTGTCTAAAAGCATGCAGATATAACCGTTAGAATCACCATCATAACACCCTCTATGTCTTAAAGCATGCAGATACAACCGTTAGAATCACCACCATAACATCCTCTGTGTCTTAAAGCATGCAGATATAACCGTTAGAATCACCATCATAACACCCTCTATGTCTTAAAGCATGCAGATACAACCGTTAGAATCACCACCATAACACCCTCTGTGTCTTAATTCATGCAGATATAACCGTTAGAATCACCATCATAACACCCTCTAAGTCTAAAAGGATGCAGATATAACCGTTAGAATCACCATCATAACACCCTCTATGTCTTAATTCATGCAGACATAACCGTTAGAATCACCATCATAACACCCTCTATGTCTTAAAGCATCCAGATATAACCTTTAGAATCACCATCACAACACCCTCTGTGTCTTAATTCATGCAGATATAACCGTTAGAATCACCATCATAACACCCTCTGTGTCTAAAAGCATGCAGATATAACCGTTAGAATCACCATCATAACACCATCTATGTCTTAAAGCATGCAGATATAACCGTTAGAATCACCACCACAACACCCTCTGTGTCTTAAAGCATGCAGATATAACCTTTAGAATCACCATCATAACACCATCTGTGTCTTAAAGCATGCAGATATCCGTTAGAATCACCATCATAACACCCTCTATGTCTAAAAGCATGCAGATATAACCGTTAGAATCACCACCATAACACCCTCTATGTCTTAAAGCATGCAGATATAACCTTTAGAATCACCATCATAACACCCTCTATGTCTTAAAGAATGCAGATATAACCGTTAGAATCACCACCATAACACCCTCTATGTCTAAAAGCATGCAGATATAACCTTTAGAATCACCATCATAACACCCTCTGTGTCTTAAAGCATCCAGATATAACCGTTACAATCACCATCATAACACCCTCTGTGTCTTAAAGCATGCAGATATAACCGTTAGAATCACCACCATAACACCCTCTGTGTCTTAAAGCATGCAGATATAACCGTTAGAATCACCACCATAACACCCTCTATGTCTAAAAGCATGCAGATATAACCTTTAGAATCACCATCATAACACCCTCTGTGTCTTAAAGCATCCAGATATAACCGTTACAATCACCATCATAACACCCTCTGTGTCTTAAAGCATGCAGATATAACCGTTAGAATCACCACCATAACACCCTCTGTGTCTTAAAGCATGCAGATACAACCGTTAGAATCACCATCATAACACCCTCTGTGTCTTAAAGCATGCAGATATAACCGTTAGAATCACCATCATAACACCCTCTATGTCTTAAAGCATGCAGATACAACCGTTAGAATCACCACCATAACACCCTCTGTGTCTTAATTCATGCAGATATAACCGTTAGAATCACCATCATAACACCCTCTGTGTCTAAAAGCATGCAGATATAACCGTTAGAATCACCATCATAACACCCTCTATGTCTTAAAGCATGCAGATACAACCGGTAGAATCACCACCATAACACCCTCTGTGTCTTAAAGCATGCAGATATAACCGTTAGAATCACCATCATAACACCCTCTATGTCTTAAAGCATGCAGATACAACCGTTAGAATCACCATCATAACACCCTCTGTGTCTTAAAGGATGCAGATATAACCGTTAGAATCACCATCATAACACCCTCTGTGTCTTAAAGCATCCAGATATAACCGTTACAATCACCATCATAACACCCTCTGTGTCTTAAAGCATGCAGATATAACCGTTAGAATCACCACCATAACACCCTCTGTGTCTTAAAGCATGCAGATACAACCGTTAGAATCACCATCATAACACCCTCTGTGTCTTAAAGCATGCAGATATAACCGTTAGAATCACCATCATAACACCCTCTATGTCTTAAAGCATGCAGATACAACCGTTAGAATCACCACCATAACACCCTCTGTGTCTTAATTCATGCAGATATAACCGTTAGAATCACCATCATAACACCCTCTGTGTCTAAAAGCATGCAGATATAACCGTTAGAATCACCATCATAACACCCTCTATGTCTTAAAGCATGCAGATACAACCGTTAGAATCACCACCATAACACCCTCTGTGTCTTAAAGCATGCAGATATAACCGTTAGAATCACCATCATAACACCCTCTATGTCTTAAAGCATGCAGATACAACCGTTAGAATCACCACCATAACACCCTCTGTGTCTTAATTCATGCAGATATAACCGTTAGAATCACAATCATAACACCCTCTATGTCTAAAAGCATGCAGATATAACCGTTAGAATCACCATCATAACACCCTCTATGTCTTAATTCATGCAGATATAACCGTTAGAATCACCATCATAACACCCTCTATGTCTTAAAGCATCCAGATATAACCTTTAGAATCACCATCATAACACCCTCTGTGTCTTAATTCATGCAGATATAACCGTTAGAATCACCATCATAACACCCTCTGTGTCTAAAAGCATGCAGATATAACCGTTAGAATGACCATCATAACACCATCTATGTCTTAAAGCATGCAGATATAACCGTTAGAATCACCACCATAACACCCTCTGTGTCTTAAAGCATGCAGATATAACCTTTAGAATCACCATCATAACACCATCTGTGTCTTAAAGCATGCAGATATAACCGTTAGAATCACCATCATAACACCCTCTATGTCTAAAAGCATGCAGATACAACCGTTAGAATCATCACCATAACACCCTCTGTGTCTTAAAGCATGCAGATATAACCTTTAGAATCACCATCATAACACCATCTGTGTCTTAAAGCATGCAGATACAACCTTTAGAATCACCATCATAACACCCTCTATGTCTAAAAGCATGCAGATATAACCGTTAGAATCACCATCATAACACCCTCTGTGTCTTAAAGCATGCAGATATAACCGTTAGAATCACCATCATAACACCCTCTGTGTCTTAAAGCATGCAGATATAACCGTTACAATCACCATCATAACACCCTCTGTGTCTTAAAGCATGCAGATACAACCGTTAGAATCACCATCATAACACCCTCTGTGTCTTAAAGCATGCAGATATAACCGTTAGAATCACCATCATAACACCCTCTATGTCTTAAAGCATGCAGATATAACCGTTAGAATCACCATCATAACACCCACTGTGTCTTAAAGCATCCAGATATAACCTTTAGAATCACCATCATAACACCCTCTGTGTCTTAATTCATGCAGATATAACCGTTAGAATCACCATCATAACACCCTCTGTGTCTAAAAGCATGCAGATATAACCATTAGAATCACCATCATAACACCATCTATGTCTTAAAGCATGCAGATATAACCGTTAGAATCACCACCATAACACCCTCTGTGTCTTAAAGCATGCAGATATAACCTTTAGAATCACCATCATAACACCATCTGTGTCTTAAAGCATGCAGATATAACCGTTAGAATCACCATCATAACACCCTCTATGTCTAAAAGCATGCAGATATAACCGTTAGAATCACCACAATAACACCCTCTGTGTCTTCAAGCATGCAGATATAACCTTTAGAATCACCATCATAACACCCTCTATGTCTTAAAGCATGCAGATATAACCGTTAGAATCACCATCATAACACCCTTTGTGTCTTAAAGCATCCAGATATAACCTTTAGAATCACCATCATAAAACCCTCTGTGTCTTAATTCATGCAGATATAACCGTTAGAATCACCATCATAACACCCTCTGTGTCTAAAAGCATGCAGATATAACCGTTAGAATCACCATCATAACACCATCTATGTCTTAAAGCACGCAGATATAACCGTTAGAATCACCACCATAACACCCTCTGTGTCTTAAAGCATGCAGATATAACCTTTAGAATCACCATCATAACACCATCTGTGTCTTAAAGCATGCAGATATAACCGTTAGAATCACCATCATAACACCCTCTATGTCTAAAAGCATGCAGATATAACCGTTAGAATCACCACCATAACACCCTCTGTGTCTTAAAGCATGCAGATATAACCTTTAGAATCACCATCATAACACCATCTGTGTCTTAAAGCATGCAGATATAACCTTTAGAATCACCATCATAACACCCTCTGTGTCTTAATTCATGCAGATATAACCGTTAGAATCACCATCATAACACCCTCTGTGTCTAAAAGCATGCAGATATAACCGTTAGAATCACCATCATAACACCATCTATGTCTTAAAGCATGCAGATATAACCGTTAGAATCACCACCACAACACCCTCTGTGTCTTAAAGCATGCAGATATAACCTTTAGAATCACCATCATAACACCATCTGTGTCTTAAAGCATGCAGATATAACCGTTAGAATCACCATCATAACACCCTCTATGTCTAAAAGCATGCAGATATAACCGTTAGAATCACCACCATAACACCCTCTATGTCTAAAAGCATGCAGATATAACCTTTAGAATCACCATCATAACACCCTCTGTGTCTTAAAGCATCCAGATATAACCGTTACAATCACCATCATAACACCCTCTGTGTCTTAAAGCATGCAGATATAACCGTTAGAATCACCACCATAACACCCTCTGTGTCTTAAAGCATGCAGATACAACCGTTAGAATCACCATCATAACACCCTCTGTGTCTTAAAGCATGCAGATATAACCGTTAGAATCACCATCATAACACCCTCTATGTCTTAAAGCATGCAGATACAACCGTTAGAATCACCACCATAACACCCTCTGTGTCTTAATTCATGCAGATATAACCGTTAGAATCACCATCATAACACCCTCTGTGTCTAAAAGGATGCAGATATAACCGTTAGAATCACCATCATAACACCCTCTATGTCTTAAAGCATGCAGATACAACCGTTAGAATCACCACCATAACACCCTCTGTGTCTTAAAGCATGCAGATATAACCGTTAGAATCACCATCATAACACCCTCTATGTCTTAAAGCATGCAGATACAACCGTTAGAATCACCATCATAACACCCTCTGTGTCTTAAAGGATGCAGATATAACCGTTAGAATCACCATCATAACACCCTCTGTGTCTTAAAGCATCCAGATATAACCGTTACAATCACCATCATAACACCCTCTGTGTCTTAAAGCATGCAGATATAACCGTTAGAATCACCACCATAACACCCTCTGTGTCTTAAAGCATGCAGATACAACCGTTAGAATCACCATCATAACACCCTCTGTGTCTTAAAGCATGCAGATATAACCGTTAGAATCACCATCATAACACCCTCTATGTCTTAAAGCATGCAGATACAACCGTTAGAATCACCACCATAACACCCTCTGTGTCTTAATTCATGCAGATATAACCGTTAGAATCACCATCATAACACCCTCTGTGTCTAAAAGCATGCAGATATAACCGTTAGAATCACCATCATAACACCCTCTATGTCTTAAAGCATGCAGATACAACCGTTAGAATCACCACCATAACACCCTCTGTGTCTTAAAGCATGCAGATATAACCGTTAGAATCACCATCATAACACCCTCTATGTCTTAAAGCATGCAGATACAACCGTTAGAATCACCACCATAACACCCTCTGTGTCTTAATTCATGCAGATATAACCGTTAGAATCACCATCATAACACCCTCTATGTCTAAAAGCATGCAGATATAACCGTTAGAATCACCATCATAACACCCTCTATGTCTTAATTCATGCAGATATAACCGTTAGAATCACCATCATAACACCCTCTATGTCTTAAAGCATCCAGATATAACCTTTAGAATCACCATCATAACACCCTCTGTGTCTTAATTCATGCAGATATAACCGTTAGAATCACCATCATAACACCCTCTGTGTCTAAAAGCATGCAGATATAACCGTTAGAATCACCATCATAACACCATCTATGTCTTAAAGCATGCAGATATAACCGTTAGAATCACCACCATAACACCCTCTGTGTCTTAAAGCATGCAGATATAACCTTTAGAATCACCATCATAACACCATCTGTGTCTTAAAGCATGCAGATATAACCGTTAGAATCACCATCATAACACCATCTATGTCTTAAAGCACGCAGATATAACCGTTAGAATCACCACCATAACACCCTCTGTGTCTTAAAGCATGCAGATATAACCTTTAGAATCACCATCATAACACCATCTGTGTCTTAAAGCATGCAGATATAACCGTTAGAATCACCATCATAACACCCTCTATGTCTAAAAGCATGCAGATATAACCGTTAGAATCACCACCATAACACCCTCTGTGTCTTAAAGCATGCAGATATAACCTTTAGAATCACCATCATAACACCATCTGTGTCTTAAAGCATGCAGATATAACCTTTAGAATCACCATCATAACACCCTCTATGTCTAAAAGCATGCAGATATAACCGTTAGAATCACCATCATAACACCCTCTGTGTCTTAAAGCATGCAGATATAACCGTTAGAATCACCATCATAACACCCTCTGTGTCTTAAAGCATGCAGATATAACCGTTACAATCACCATCATAACACCCTCTGTGTCTTAAAGCATGCAGATACAACCGTTAGAATCACCATCATAACACCCTCTGTGTCTTAAAGCATGCAGATATAACCGTTAGAATCACCATCATAACACCCTCTATGTCTTAAAGCATGCAGATATAACCGTTAGAATCACCATCATAACACCCTCTGTGTCTAAAAGCATGCAGATACAACCGTTAGAATCACCATCATAACACCCTCTGTGTCTTAAAGCATGCAGATATAACCGTTAGAATCACCATCATAACACCCTCTATGTCTTAAAGCATGCAGATACAACCGTTAGAATCACCATCATAACACCCTCTGTGTCTTAAAGCATGCAGATATAACCGTTAGAATCACCATCAAAACACCCTCTATGTCTTAAAGCATCCAGATATAACCGGTAGAATCACCATCATAACACCCTCTGTGTCTTAAAGCATGCAGATATAACCGTTAGAATCACCATCATAACACCCTCTATGTCTAAAAGCATGCAGATACAACCGTTAGAATCACCATCATAACACCCTCTATGTCTTAAAGCATGCAGATATAACCGTTAGAATCACGACCATAACACCCTCTGTGTCTTAAAGCATGCAGATATAACCGTTACAATCACTATCATAACACCCTCTATGTCTTAAAGCTTGCTAGATATAACCGTTACAACCACCACCATAACACCCTCTGTGTCTTAATTCATGCAGATATAACCGTTAGAATCACCATCATAACACCCTCTGTGTCTTAAAGCATGCAGATACAACCGTTAGAATCACCATCATAACACCCTCTGTGTCTTAAAGCATGCAGATATAACCGTTAGAATCACCATCATAACACCCTCTATGTCTTAAAGCATGCAGATACAACCGTTACAATCACCATCATAACACCCTCTGTGTCTTAAAGCATGCAGATATAACCGTTAGAATCACCATCATAACACCCTCTGTGTCTAAAAGCATGCAGATATAACCGCTAGAATCACCATCATAACACCCTCTATGTCTAAAAGCATGCAGATATAACCGTTAGAATCACCATCATAACACCCTCTGTGTCTTAAAGCATGCAGATACAACCGTTAGAATCACCATCATAACACCCTCTGTGTCTTAATTCATGCAGATATAACCGTTAGAATCACCATCATAACACCCTCTGTGTCTAAAAGCATGCAGATATAACCTTTAGAATCACCATCATAACACCCTCTATGTCTAAAAGCATGCAGATATAACCGTTAGAATCACCATCATAACACCCTCTATGTCTTAAAGCATGCAGATACAACCGTTAGAATCACCATCATAACACCCTCTGTGTCTTAAAGCATGCAAATATAACCGTTAGAATCACCATCATAACACCCTCTGTGTCTTAAAGCATGCAGATATAACCGTTACAATCACCATCATAACACCCTCTGTGTCTTAAAGCATGCAGACACAACCGTTAGAATCACCATCATAACACCCTCTGTGTCTTAAAGCATGCAGATATAACCGTTAGAATCACCATCATAACACCCTCCATGTCTTAAAGCATGCAGATACAACCGTTAGAATCACCACCATAACACCCTCTGTGTCTTAAAGCATGCAGATATAACCGTTAGAATCACCATCATAACACCCTCTGTGTCTTAAAGCATGCAGATATAACCGTTACAATCACCATCATAACACCCTCTGTGTCTTAAAGCATGCAGATACAACCGTTAGAATCACCATCATAACACCCTCTGTGTCTTAAAGCATGCAGATGTAACCGTTAGAATCACCATCATAACACCCTCTATGTCTTAAAGCATGCAGATACAACCGTTAGAATCACCACCATAACACCCTCTGTGTCTTAATTCATGCAGATATAACTGTTAGAATCACCATCATAACACCCTCTGTGTCTAAAAGCATGCAGATATAACCTTTAGAATCACCACCATAACACCCTCTGTGTCTTAAAGCATGCAGATATAACCGTTAGAATCACCATCATAACACCCTCTGTGTCTTAAAGCATGCAGATATAACCGTTAGAATCACCATCATAACACCCTCTATGTCTTAAAGCATGCAGATACAACCGTTAGAATCACCACCATAACACCCTCTGTGTCTTAATTCATGCAGATATAACCGTTAGAATCACCATCATAACACCCTCTGTGTCTAAAAGCATGCAGATATAACCGTTAGAATCACCATCATAACACCCTCTATGTCTAAAAGCATGCAGATATAACCGTTAGAATCACCATCATAACACCCTCTGTGTCTTAATTCATGCAGATATAACCGTTAGAATCACCATCATAACACCCTCTGTGTCTAAAAGCATGCAGATATAACCTCTAGAATCACCACCATAACACCCTCTGTGTCTTAAAGCATGCAGATGTAACCGTTAGAATCACCATCATAACACCCTCTGTGTCTTAAAGCATGCAGATATAAAAGTTAGAATCACCATCATAACACCCTCTGTGTCTTAAAGCATGCAGATATAACCGTTAGAATCACCATCATAACACCCTCTGTGTCTTAAAGCATGCAGATATAACCGATAGAATCACCATCATAACACCCTCTATGTCTAAAAGCATCCAGATATAACCGTTACAACCACCACCATAACACCCTCTGTGTCTTAAAGCATCCAGATATAACCGTTAGAATCACCATCATAACACCCTCTGTGTCTTAAAGCATGCAGATATAACCGTTAGAATCACGATCATAACACCCTCTGTGTTTTAAAGCATCCAGATATAACCGTTAGAATCACCATCATAACACCCTCTGTGTTTTAAAGCATGCAGATATAACCGCTAGAATCACCATCATAACACCCTCTGTGTCTTAAAGCATGCAGATATAACCGTTAGAATCACGATCATAACACCCTCTGTGTCTTAAAGCATCCAGATATAACCGTTAGAATCACCATCATAACACCCTCTGTGTTTCAAAGCATGCAGATATAACCGTTAGAATCACCATCATAACACCCTCTATGTCTAAAAGCATGCAGATATAACCGTTAGAATCACCATCATAACACCCTCTGTGTCTAAAAGCATGCAGATATAACCGCTAGAATCACCATTATAACACCCTCTATGTCTAAAAGCATGCAGATATAACCGTTAGAATCACCACCACAACACCCTCTGTGTCTTAAAGCATGGAGATATAACCGATAGAATCACCATCATAACACCCTCTATATCTTAAAGCATGCAGATATAACCGTTAGAATCACCATCATAGCACCATCTGTGTCTTAAAACATGCAGATATAACCGTTAGAATCACCATCATAACACCCTCTGTGTCTTAAAGCATGCAGATATAACCGTTACAATCACCATCATAACACCCTCTGTGTCTTAAAGCATGCAGATATAACCGTTTGAATCACCACCATAACACCCTCTGTGTCTTAAAGCATGCAGATATAACCGTTAGAATCACCATCATAACACCCTCTATGTCTTAAAGCATGGAGATATAACCGTTAGAATCACCATCATAACACCCTCTGTGTCTTAAAACATGCAGATATAACCGTTACAATCACCATCATAACACCCTTTGTGTCTTAAAGCATGCAGATATAACCGTTACAATCACCATTATAACACCCTTTGTGTCTTAAAGCATGCAGAATATTATAATGATATAACCGTTAGAATCACCACAATAACACCCTCTGTGTTTTAAAGCATGCAGATATAACCGTTAGAATCACCATCATAACACCCTCTATGTCTTAAAGCATGCAGATATAACCGTTAGAATCACCATCATAACACCCTCTGTGTCTTAAAGCATGCAGATATAACCGTTAGAATCACCACCATAACACCCTCTGTGTCTTAAAGAATGCAGATATAACCGTTTGAATCACCACCATAACACCCTCTGTGTCTTAAAGCATGCAGATATAACCGCTACAATCACCATTATAACACCCTCTGTGTCTTAAAGCATGCAGAATATTATAATGATATAACCGTTAGAATCACCACAATAACACCCTCTGTGTTTTAAAGCATGCAGATATAACCGTTAGAATCACCATCATAACACCCTCTATGTCTTAAAGCATGCAGATATAACCGTTAGAATCACCATCATAACACCCTCTGTGTCTTAAAGCATGCAGATATAACCGTTAGAATCACCACCATAACACCCTCTGTGTCTTAAAGCATGCAGATATAACCGTTAGAATCACCACCATAACACCCTCTGTGTGTTAAAGCATGCAGATACAACCGTTAGAATCACCATCATAACACCCTCTATGTCTTAAATCATGCAGATATAAGCCTTAGAATCACCATCACAACACACTCTATGTCTTAAAGCATGCAGATAAAACCGTTAGAATCACCACGAAAACACCCTCTGTGTCTTAAAGCATGCAGATATAACCGTTAGAATCACCATCATAACACCCTCTATGTCTTAAATCATGCAGATATAACCGTTAGAATCACCATCACAACACACTCTATGTCTTAAAGCATGCAGATAAAACCGTTAGAATCACCACCAAAACACCCTCTGTGTCTTAAAGCATGCAGATATAACCGTTAGAATCACCATCATAACACCCTCTGTGTCTTAAAGCATGCAGATATAACCGTTAGAACTACCACCAAAACACCCTCTGTGTCTGAAAGCATGCAGATATAACCGTTAGAATCACCATCATAACACCCTCTATGTCTTAAAGCATGCAGATATAACCGTTAGAATCTCCACCATTACACCCTCTGTGTCTTAAAGCATGCAGATATAACCGTTAGAATCACCACCACAACACCCTCTGTGTCTTAAAGCATGCAGATATAACCGTTAGAATCACCATCATAACACCCTCTGTGTCTTAAAGCATCCAGATATAACCGTTAGAATCACCATCATAACACCCTCTATGTCTAAAAGCATGCAGATATAACCGTTAGAATCACCATCATAACACCCTCTGTGTCTTAAAGCATGCAGATATAACCGTTAGAATCACCATCATAACACCCTCTGTGTCTTAAAGCATGCAGATATAACCGTTAGAATCACCATCATAACACCCTCTGTGTCTTAAAGCATGCAGATATAACCGTTAGAATCACCACCATTACACCCTCTGTGTCTTAAAGCATGCAGATATAACCGTTAGAATCACCACCATAACACCCTCTGTGTCTTAAAGCATGCAGATATAACCGTTAGAATCACCACCATAACACCCTCTGTGTCTTAAAGCATGCAGATATAACCGTTAGAATCACCATCATAACACCCTCTGTGTCTTAAAGCATCCAGATATAACCGTTAGAATCACCATCATAACACCCTCTGTGTCTTAAAGCATCCAGATATAACCGTTAGAATCACCATCATAACACCCTCTGTGTCTTAAAGCATCCAGATATAACCATTAGAATCACCACCATAACACCATCTGTGTCTTAAAGCATGCAGATACAACCGTTAGAATCACCACCATAACACCCTCTGTGTCTTAAAGTATGCAGATATAACCGTTAGAATCACCATCATAACACCCTTTATGTCTTAGAGCCTTCTAGATATAACCGTTACAACCACCACCATAACACCCTCTGTGTCTTAAAGCATGCAGATATAACCGTTAGAATCACCATCATAACACCCTCTGTGTCTTAAAGCATCCAGATATAACCGTTAGAATCACCATCATAACACCCTCTATGTCTTAAAGCATGCAGATATAACCTTTAGAATCACCATCATAACACCCTCTATGTCTTAAAGCATGCAGATATAACCGTTAGAATCACCATCATTACACCCTCTGTGTCCTAAAGCATGCAGATATAACCGTTAGAATCACCATCATAACACCCTCTGTGTCTTAAAGCATCCAGATATAACCGTTAGAATCACCATCATAACACCCTCTATGTCTAAAAGCATGCAGATATAACCGTTAGAATCACCATCATAACACCCTCTGTGTCTTAAAGCATGCAGATATAACCGTTAGAATCACCATCATAACACCCTCTGTGTCTTAAAGCATGCAGATATAACCGTTAGAATCACCATCATAACACCCTCTGTGTCTTAAAGCATGCAGATATATAAATTATTACCAATTAATTAAAAGGATTACAACGTACAATGAATTTTATGGACTTCACTAAAATATTTCATGTATAGTTTGTTACAGACGAATATTGAAAGGAGTTTATATCTAAGCTAACTTTTAGGAATGTATCAAACAAAAATGGCAGCTGACATACTTTGGACATTTTAGAAAGACGCGATTGGCGTCTTCCAGAAGAGCAACACAAGGGCAACCTTTACTTCCAAATACATTGACACCCAAAAGACCAGCATTTAGGGATCTACACGAATGTCTTAACTTAGTTTGTGAAATATTCATCTTCGTTTCACCAAACAGGAATTCTTTAGGAATTTCGTCATTTTAAAAGATGATTTCTATTTGAATAATGGAAATCAAATTGGTACATTGGTATTTTTTTGTGTGAATCACTATTCCATAAAATTCCCAATTATATGTAAAAGCAGGGCTGTGGGTCTTTGGAATAGCCAAATTAGACTTGTTGCGCAAATTGTATGGAGAAATGAGTCGATGGTGGAAATAAGTCCATAAGATAAAAAGAAGTTTGCATGTTAACAACTTTGTCAATTGTCAAATGTTAATAAAGGTTACCAATCAGTTTTATTGCACAAACTAGCTCTTGAAGCGAATATTTGCAGACCAGTTACAATGATTGCTGCTTTAAAACTGGGCAATTTACAGTTTATCACAAATATCTGCGGGACAATAATTTATTAACCCAGACCTCAGAAGTATATTCTGTGATAGGTCTAGCATTTCATGCATGCTTGACAGAATATTTCTGGGTAGGACGTTTTAATAATGTTCCATTAACAGACACATTGTCGTCTATCAGAGGCAGTTACTTCACTCACTGAGTGCGTTTCCACGAATTCCATAGTGTTCTAAATTGTGCAATAAACTGTTGTGTTAAGCCCTACAAAAAATATCACAAAATAACATACAGCACAGGTGGTGATTATCCAGGAACTGAGCATATATTGTGAAAGATTTCTTTCCTGAGATGTAGTAGAATGACTAGCAGTAAAACCCCACTGGAATATATCTAAAAGGTATGTTCATGGGAATGGTCGTGCGAATGCTTCACCGTTATTCTTTCAAGGATTTTCCCAAGGATGGATAATAAACTAACAGGTCTGTAACTAGCTGGAAGGAAATTAATTGTATCTCGTTCTTTCAAAATAGGAGTAACATTTACCCGCTTTCCATATTGTAGGAAATACAGCCACACAGTGATATATTATACAACAAACCACCCGTGAAGGTCCCGTGGTAGAATAGGCCTTCCGCAACCCATGCCTGCCATAAAAGGCGACTGAGATTGTCGTAAGAGGCGACTAACGGGATCGAGTGGTCAGGTTCTCTGACTTGGTTGACACATGTCATCGGTTCCCAATTGCGCAGATCGATGCTCATGCTGTTGATCACTGGCCTGTCTGGTCCAGACTCGATTATTTACAGACCGCCGCCATATAGCTGGAATATTGCTGAGCGCGGCATAAAACTAAACTCACTCACTCACTATACAACAAACCAGGAGGTTCAGCTATATACGTACAAAGTCGTTGTAACACGCTCATGTTGATACTATGAGGTCTACAAGATTTGTCTGCTGGTGGGGGGCTTAATCACATCAGATACTTCTTTTACGGTTAAAATAACATTTGGTTATCACAACATTTTCTGGCTAACAGATGGCAAAGACTTGCCATTATTAACATTTGAAGCAGATACAAAATATTCATTTAATGCGTGTGCTTTATCCAAACCTGTAACACTGAAGGCATCCCAGAATCATAAATGACAAGAAGGGGATGTGTCCTGATTAAATAGTAACCCACTGAATAGGCTCAGTTGATAAATAGTGATCACAATTAGATTAAGAGTTTTCCTTGGCTATTGTTTTCAGATTATTTACTTAGTCTATAGCTCTTTGCCTTTTGGGTTTAAGTAGCACAGAAGTATTCATAGATCGAAATGCATTTATACTTAGGCGTTCTCATGTCTTATAAATATGCTACAAGGGGTGTTGAAATAATAATAATAATAATTTTTAATGAGTTGCTGGTCGGCTCAACTTGAGATGTACTCGAAAGGGCAGGTGCAGACTTCGGAATTTATTCCAATCAGAAGGGGAATATTTCAGGGTAACTCCTTCAGTCCTTTGCTTTTTTGTCTGTCTCTAACCCTTTGAGTTTTCTGCTCTGTAGGGAGGAGGGTCACCAGCCCGGACCTCCTTAGCACAGATCCCCAACACCTCTTACTCATCTCCTCTACATGGATGACATCGAGCTCCTTGCCAAAGGGGATACCAATTTGAAAGAACAGGTTCTTTTCTAATGATATTGGAATGACAAATGTAATACTCTTCATTTGAAACGTGGCAAGGTTACTAATGATGGATCGGTCAAGTTACAAGGGGCAGGAATTATTGAGCATCTTGTGGAAAATCAGGCCTACACCCATCTTGGAATGCAAATTCGAGACAAGCTCCAGAATGCCCAGATTCAAGATAAACTTCCTTTATAAATCTCGTTTGAAGAAAATCTGGAGCTCCGAGCTAAGTGCTCGAAACAAGGTCAAAGCCACCAATACTTTTGCTGTGCCAGTCCTCTCCTATTCCTTTGGAGTAGCTGATTGGACGAAAGAAGACATACAGGGTCTTGACCGCCTGACCAGAAGGATCATGTCTGATAACAGAGCACATCACCCTCCTCCTCTTAATCGTTGATACATGCAAATCAATTCGGGAGGACGGGGTTTGATTAATGTGGAAGCTCTTCATGACAGAATTTTATTGTGTACTTTTGCACATATTTATTTATCGGATGATCCTCTGGTGATGCATGTCAAGACTCACGATGAAAGCAAGGGATTCCACAGCTATTTTAAGCGTGCCAAGGTTGTTGGACAAAGTCTGAAATCTGAAGTTGATTGTGTTAATGGTGATGTACTGCTGGACGGTACAGTGATGGGAGTAAACGAGGTGAAGTCCTTCACCAAGTCTGCCCAGAGTCAGTCCTTTGTGGAGAAGCTGCCTGAAAAGCCATGGAATCGTGTGTACATGCAGTGTGTGGAACAGAACAGCAATCAAACCGACTCCTTCGCCTGGATGAAGTCGGCTGGTCTCAGATGTGAAACTGAGGGCTTCCTTTTTGCTGCTCAGGACCAGTCACTTCCCACTCGCAGTCGCCAGAATGTTATTTTTAAAGAAAATATCAATATGAAATGTCGTCTTTGCAATCAATTTACAGAGACTATCCAACACCTTGTCAGTGGATGCCCTTCCTTGGCACAAACAGCATATCTTAAAAGACATGATGGTATTGCTCGCTGCTTTTACTATCGTCTCCGCCATGTCTGTGGCTTTGACCCCGAGGTCCATCCATGATACGACCCTGAACATGTCCAGGGCGTCCTAGAAAATGATGCTTTTAAGCTTCTCTGGAATAGGCCAATATACAGCCTGAGATGAATTCCAGCCAACAAACCTGATCTTGTTCTTTTTGATAAAACTAATGAAATTATTTATATCATAGAATTTTCTGTCCCTTTTGACAGCAATGTGATTGGCAAGATTCAGGAAAAGCATGATAAGTATGCGGACCTCGCCTTTGAAATGTCTCGCCTGTATCCCAAGGACACTGTCGTCTGGCTCCCCATTGTTTGGTACCTCGGTGCCCTTGGTTTGGTACCTTCTGATCTCTTGGCGCAGATGAGGAGAGTGCCCGGGTTCTCCAACGGGAGCACAGCCCTTCTGACAATTTGGATAATGCAGAAGGCTGCAGTGTTGGGGAGCCTCCATATTCTCCGGAAAGTTCTTGGTGGGTTCGACTAGGCAGTGTTTCCTGGGAGAAGTCCCATTTGCTGTCTGGGCTGCGTGTAGAGGAGGTGAGGGCACTGAGCTGATGATGAGCTTTATCAGCCTGACTGTGCCAGGATCACCCAAACCCTCTCTGGTGCATTTCAATTCTAATTTGTAAAACATAATAAATGCATATTTATAATGCGCCTGTTCCACACATTAAGGCATGCTCAAGGCGCTACAGAATATTTACAATGGAGTATTTTCAGCTGAAATATTTAGTAGTTTGTTGCGAAAAAGTGAGTTTTTAAGTCTGGACTCAAAAATGTCAATTGTGTTCGAGCTTTAAACGGCACAAGGGAGAGAGTTCCAAAGCACAGGTGCAGAGTACGAGAATGACCGGTAGCCGAAGGATTTCAGTTTTTAGGATGGGATGACCAGTAGATCTTGAGTGTTTGAGCGCAACGGATGTAGGGGTTTAGACAGGTAGGACGGAGTCAATCCATGGAGGCACTTGTATGTCAAACAGAGGATCTTGAAGTCAATTCTGGTCTTAACTGGTAGCCACTGCAAATCTTTCAACACAGGTGTTATACGGGAACATTTAGAAGTCTAGCAGTCAGACTTACTATACTCTCTATGTCCATTATTTGGACCAGCTTCCACTGTATTTTGACGGATTCATTAGCAAAGTGACATCCAAAATTTTCTGTGGGTAATGTGGTTAACGAGGTTTGTGGTCATCACAACATAAGGGTACAGCGTTTCTTGTAAATTTGCAGAAAATGGAAAACGATCTGCCATCTGGTACCTAAGTTATAATAATAGATTACGTATCTGGCGCCAATGTCCAGGTACATTGCCTGCTGACGGCGCTACGGACATTATTAATTCCGACCATAGGACACTATATATCGTACTTTCCGATAGTGTTTCAACTCCCTGGGGAACACACATTCATACTGCCTGTTGGGGGCAATGAACTAAACACTCACAATGCCAGCGTTTCCTCGCGGGTTTGATTTTACAGCTTGGTGAACTGACACAATGTCGATCTAAGTAGCTTGTCCAAGGATACTACTTAAATATGCCCATGTCGGGACTCGAACCTAGGTGCCTCCTCGGACCCAGGCCTCCATCGTGGTAGGCAGACTCATTACCGCTGCACTATATCGGTACCTCCTGGATAATGGTCCTCAGATAATACCATATAAAATATGTTCAACATAGTACAGGATGACTTCCAACATTCAAAGTTTCGATTAATTTTATATATATTTAAACGGGTCTCTTTTTAAGGACACTTTCATTCTAGTTTTTCCAAGAGATTGGGTTCAGATATACAATTTATTGACACGTGGGCTACCATTCAGGAATTAGGTTGAACCTTCTGAAAGGGGGTGGATACTGTCCCCAAAACAAGTTCTTTCAGCAAACATGAAGGGGGGTCACTTGAACAAGAATTAACTCTTGTAGTTTCAAATTGCTTTTTTGTGCAGTTTAATGTCTAAGTTTGATCCTAGGGGACTTCTATCGATCTCAAACATACAAACTGTTGCTTGCATTCTTTGTTTCCTGGCGTTTGTGATTGCAGAGACGCATTTTACTGCAGAGTTTACGTTTTGTGTGACTGACAAGCCAAGATACAAAACAGGGGTCGTGAAGCTGGAACATAGCAAAACCAATTTGACTGATGCTGACAGATAACATGTGGTAAAACAAAACATAAAAATCAGCTGCATGTTGAATGTTCCTCGTAGATATACTAGTACCTTTGAGAACACCCATCCAGCCCTCCGACTCCACATTAATGTGTGTTAACTATAACTAACAATCTCATCCCACCCCTACTTTATACATATGGATATGAAACCCTGAAAATATATTTGCGAAAAGACATGATAAACAGGATAGTTACAGATTTTATATCGATTATATATCAGGAGGAATATATGTAGGAGTATTTAAATTGTACATATTAGCCAGTATATTTTAACTTGTATTTTAATCATTAAGTCTAGCCCCAGTTTAACCACTCAATCTAACCTGCTTCACGTTCACAATAGCACAGTGAGCCCAGCGCTTACGTTGTCCATTTCACCTATTGTCTTGTCTCAGCCCCAGGCCCCATATATTCCCAAGCAGAGTGTTTATGGGTCAGATTGCATTTCCACTTCAGTCTCCCAGTCACTGGTGAGCACATACAGCTTTCTCACAGGTTAGCTTATATTTGCAAGGTGTATTTTATGTCTTCACATATCATGTTATGTGTGGTAAATATAACTTATATTAACAATCTGGTGTGTGCCACATAACTAGGTCCTAGCAATACTTTTTGGTATGTGAGTGTATTGCAGGTATTCTTAAAGAACATTTCCACGGAGATGTTATATAACTTATTGTGTAGGTAAATATAATGTGTACATACCTAGCTTTGTATGTCTGTCTGTCTGTCTGTCTGTCTGTCTGTCTGTCTGTCTGTAGAAGATGAGTCGTTCGAATGGATACTGTATGTACTGTAGTGTGATACAGGTGCAGAGCATTGATTTTGTATATATTTATGTTCAGGTGTGGCAAACATACTTGCTAACGTTTCTGACGTCGAAAGGGGTGCAGTGCCATACACTCAGTGAGGGTCATTCACATTTTATGGTATATAACTATGTAGTAAGCTTATTTGATGTTTAATGGTCATCTTGAATATATAATAAATATGGATATATATATATATATACACTCACCCTATGACCTGGCCAATCAATAATTATTGTATTGATTATATATGTTTGATAGTAGCATGTATGGCTTATTCTCATCTGTGTCGGCCCTTCTAGTACTGTTGTATATGTTTGCTACAGTGTGTTAATACAATGTATTTAATTTCACAGGGCCTTTCTGTTACGAGTTTGCCAATAAACCCTGACATCTACTGGAACCTATTTGCCTTTGTGGTATGTCCAAAACCACTCCGGTTACATATATATAATTTTCATTATTTAGCTGAGATTTGTCAAATCTTCCTTGGGTTATGGCGCCAACAATCTCTATATTGGCGAAACCCTCAGAGTTTTGCTGTGACCTTGCAAATTATCTCGAGGTCATTCAGTTTATCTAATGACGGTGAATCTTGCCAATATACGTTGGTACCACATTTGAACAAGATCCGCTATTTCTTTCTTGAGTAAGAGCCCTAACAAGGTTATTTGGTTATGATCTGCAAAGAAAATGTATTTACGAGTGGCTACAACTGTTATTACAATTTACGTCAATATTTGACTGCAACTAAAATTATTACATTTTCCATCAGTTTTTATTATAATTTACCTCACGTTTATTACAATATGCTGCAAGTATTTGCGTTTTTATTAAAGTTTACATCGTAACAGGCTCATTGAGCGTCCATGGTTTACACCAGGTTTGAATATCGTAACAAAGGTCTGGCCAATGTGATAGCAGAATACAGGAGGTTGATAAACCGTGACTGCACATGAGCACCGGCGGTGTTAGTCTTCAGTATTTAGGGTTTCTCAGAGAGCCTGTTTGACTGGATTTGCCCCTTCAGTCAAAATGACAACCTAGCAAGAAAGTTATCATGTTACACATATTTTCAAAGGGACAAAGGCGAAAACAAAGATTAGGTTAATTTAGTTCAGTTTCCAACATCATCACTAGATAAATGAACTTACATAACCCGCATTACAGCAGTCTCCGTCTTTGTTCAGCTGTGTCCAGTGAGTGAATGAGGCAGTCAGTCAGTAAATTTTTAACATCACATTGGCAATGCTACAGCTATGTCGTAACGAGAATAAGTTTAACGTTGCTAATTTAAGATAGCCAAGAAGAATCTTTTGAAGTCTGTTCAATTGTGAGTATGAAGTGGCCGAAGATGGAACCATTGATTCTGGCTCAAATCCGTGAAGGAAATGTTTATAACTAAGCACGTTTTCTCCTGTTAGTAGTATGTAACCCTGTTTGATTGGCACACAGTGCCAGCTGATGAATCTACACCCAGTACTTACAGTGGACGTCGACTTGTACGCCATGCTCTCCTGGTGGATGAATGCCATTATCTGCCGTACATCTGTACCAGCCCCCACTGGATCTAGTCACACGACTAATGGTGTAGATAGGACTGGGCCCGTCCTGCAGGCTGACATCTTTATGGTACCAAGAGAAGGAGGTTGGTGCAGGGTTAGCTCCCTTGACTGAACAGTTGAGAGCCACATTTGACTCGTTGATCCTGAACGTAAACCCGGAACATGGCGTCACGGCGTGTATTTCAACTGTAGGAGAATCTGCAATAACATTATACTTCTATATTAATGAGAAACAAATTGTCATATGCAAGTATGCGATTGCGCTGGGAAAGTACATCCAGGGCAAGGTGTGTATAGCATTTTAATGCAGTGTTACTAAGTAACAAATAGATGCACGTACGTTTATATGTACGTGAGGAAAGCAGGGAAGGATGTGAAGACGACAAACCAAGGGGAGACTATTCATATTCAAACAGAATACAAACGTGCAAAGCGCGATTTCCGTCGTTTACATCGACAGGCAAAGCGAAAACAACGAAAAGAACTATCTCGTGAACTCGAAATTACATCAGAAACTGAGATTAATACCTTCTTTAAATCTGTGCGTAAACATAGACGCCTGCGGTCAACGGTTGACCAATTAGTGTTTAACAATACCCAAGCGGACACACCAGAGGCCATTTGTAACCTGTGGGGTGCTTACTATGCTAACCTTGCCTTACCGCACCACGCCGAAATGTTTGAAGATGAAGTTAAAGCATCTGTTGATAAGAAACTAGCAGATATAATTTCACATGCTAATGATTCTAGTCATGCTGACGCTGTACTATATGCCGATATCCAGAGTTAAAACAACATCTGGTCAATCTAAATCGTAATAAATACCCCGGACCAGATCATGTAAACAATGAACACCTTATCTATGGAGGTGACGCGCTGGTCGAAAAGCTTTGCGTCTTATATAACGCAATTATGAAAGCTGTCTACTTTCCCAGTATCCTTAGATTGGGCATGATTGTTCCATTTACAAAGGAAAAGGTTCAAAATGCGACCCCAAAAACTACAGGGGTATCACCGGTACCTCCTGTATAGGAAAACTATTTGAAAAACTATTACTCTCACGTCTGCAATGTTATATAAGTCATATTAATCCTTATTTTCCAGACCCTCTCCAATTTGGATTTAGAAAAGAACATGGTGCCATTATGTTAACGTTCATGCTCAATGATTGCGTAACATATTATGTTGAGCGTGGCTCACAAGTCTTTTCAGCGTTTCTCGATAATGAGAAAACCTTTGATCGCGTTTGGCATAACGGTCTATTCCTAAAACTCTACAATTTGGGTATAACGGGAAGCATGTGGAATCTGCTATATCATAGCTACACCTGCAGCTCTTCTTTTGTAATGTACAACGGAAATAGCTCAGATACATTTGAAGTAAAACAAGGTGTAGGACAAGGTAGAGTCCTGTCTGCATGGTTCTTCCTTGTCTTTATTAATGATTTATTAACTGAACTAAGACGCAGTAACAATGGTATATGTGTATATGGTATAGACGTGCCATCAATCCTGTTAGCCGATGATACGACACTGTTACGCACCACCCCGTGTGGGCTGCAGAATTCACTTCACATTGTCTCGAATTATGCTTCCCGATGGCGCCTAACATACAATGCATCTAAAAGCACTGTTGTAGTTTTTCGGAAAGGAAAACAATCTTGTCCTGAGCTTTCATTCTCGTTTTGTGACGTCGCAATTAATACAAGTTCAGCAGTAGAATATGGTGGTGTTCTACTTTCATCAGATCTGTCTTGTAAAGACAGAGTTCTCGCTAACTGTCAAAAGGCCAGGCAAACTATATATTCCTTACGCTCACTGGGTCTTAACAACACTGATTTACATCCTGTTACATGTGTTAATATATGGAAAAGAATGATTTTACCTACAAGTTTCTATGGCTGTGAAACCATGCCTCCGCTATAAGGCAAAAACATTGATTTGCAGGAAAATACCCAACGATATTTTGCTAAATGTATTCAAGGGTTCAACAGACGTATGTCAACAGATTCTGTGTGTGCCAACCTATGTCTCTGGACAATGGTTGGGTACATTGATAAGTGTAGATTGCTATTTATAGGAAGATTATGTAACAACGCTTGTCATTCATCAACGAAAACGATGTTCTGTACATTCTTATCACTAACTGTTCACTTAGATATTAACTCACGCAGTATTTGCAAAACTTTGTTATGTACTGTACGGAAGTATAATCTATTGAAATATGTAGTAACTTTTGTCGAAACTGGTATTTTTCCGTCAAAGACAGCTTGGAGAAGAATAGTTGTAAGTTCTATCTTGTCTTATGAAGAAGCCCAATGGAAATTGAGACTCTCCATAAGAGAACATATGTCCAGATATGCTGTAATACACCAAACACTGAGTCTACATAGACTTTACACTCTAATGTATTTGTACCCAGACTATAATGCACGTATACAACTTACTGTACTAGTCGGCTCTAAAGCCAAATTCTCAAAGGAATGTACGCTTTGTAATAAGTACTGCCATGACCATGATGCCCACCGTATTTTACATTGTGAATCTGTAATGGGCCAACGAAATCATTTTTATATGACACTACTTGACATACTGGATATAGATATATATGTATTCATTGAAATACTGGATGATGAAGATGCCCTTGTACTCTTTTGTGGTGCCACACTTCAGATCCCTGATCTTGACGAAACAGCATGGCAAACCATCACATTACACTTTTCAAACTATATCTATGCCTTAAAAGACTCTTTGATGTATACTTTCTAAACTACCACTCATGAAAATATCCATCTTCTATAAATATGTGTGCTTTGCTAATATCATATGTATATGTGTAGTTGACTGATATCATAAATGCTTAATCTTCGAATGTATTTTGGAGGAAATAAAGACATTCATTCATTCATTCATTCATTCATATAAAACATGATGAGATTACCAAGTAATGATTCGATTCCTTGTTTTTGCCTTTATGTATCTAAATGGTATTAATCATGCATACAATGCATGATGAACTTGTTTGTATCTAGCACATGGATATACCCTGGTTTCGTTCTGTTAGCAGGACTGATGAGAAGGAAGTACTAGTCAGGTTCTGTATCTTACACAAATTATGTGTTACAGATTATTTTAGAGGTGGTGGTATGTGGTCCTGTGTGACGATGAGAGCTCTTAGATGGGTGACAGTGTTTGGCGGACAGACTCCTGGGAGTTTCTAGGATTTCAACCCTGCCTCACGACGAAGCAAACGTGACACATGTGGTCTCACCTTAGGCACCATGTTCATCAACTGCCTTTATTCACCCATTTGTGAATGGGTACCCGGTGGATAAGTCACATGACTGTTAACCTTCCGGCGCCTCAAGGCGGTTTGGGCTATCCCAGGTAATAATGTTAATAATGCGCTTTGCGATTCAACCGGTGCTTTATAAATAGCCATTATTACATTACTATCATTAATTCTAAGATGCTTCGGTGAAAGATCAAAGGTGCCGACAATACTTTATCAGACGATAATGTCGCATCCCGTTTCTTGGTTTGCAGTTGCATTACACATCTAACATCACCGTGGAAACATTACGTTTATGTTTTCCGACGGATACAATGTCTCATAGTTCGACTCTTACAGAGACACGGTAATGTTGGCAATGTTTACATTCCCACAATGCAATCGTGGAATGTCGCTTGACTTGTCAGCTTCCTCTGAATGTACTGATCTAAACTTTCGTTGGTAGTAGAAATGAGGCAGTCATATTGCCTTGTATGGTTTAAGAGAATCACGAATGTAATTAAAATGATCTAGAGAAGATATTTAACCCGAACATAAACCATCACCAAACTCTTCATCATTTGTTTTTCTAGTAACCCTTGTCTTAACGTAGGGGGCTGACACGTCAAAAGAACAGCGCGTTAGTTAGCCCTGTGCGAGGATTCTTAATTTAGGTCACAGACGCCGCCGTCTGTATTCTGCCATAGATTAATCGAAATTAGGTTTAGAAATTATTGAATACAGCATCTTAGAAAAGAAATACATTTCGTTTTACCACCATGTATAGTGTAATAAAGCACACTTTCACCCTGAACTATTACAACGTTAAAGCACTCGGACGCTTGTGTCAGGGGGAAAGTTTACTTTATTACACTATACATGGTGGTAGAGCGAACTGTATTTCTTAAATATTGTCACTTAACATACCACCACCTTTAATTAAGTATAACATAACACGCACATAACTTCACAAACACATTTTTACTCACATTGCACCTCCAGGGTTACAGACGCATGTGAGTGTTTCGTCTGTGGTCCTTCCGAGCAGGATGTGACCTTGTTGGTGGCTTTACAGACATATATTCCAGCGTCATCCTTATGTATGTCTCTCAGACGAAGAGTCCCATTCTCAGAGATCCTTCGACCTACAACTTTCTTTGTCCAGACTACTGACGTCACTTCCGGTATTGCGTCTGCTGTACATTGGAGTGTCAAGTCTTCGGATTCAGTGACGACTCTCTTAGTATCGCCAACATGCACAGTTGGTGGATCTGAAAAATGGATATGATGTGCAGAATATTTGTCACATTGCTCGCATGTGTGCCATATGTGCTGTATGTGTTGGTGAGTCTGGCTTATGGCGGGAATTGTGTTCGTATTGCACACTGGACAGAACATGTCGTGAAAAGGAGTTAAAATCAGGAGCCAGTAGAACACCATTAAATACGAAAATGCTTCACGTTTCCATGTCATGATCTGGAAATCATGGAGATCTGGAGTTAAACATGTGTTTTACAACATGGATGTCCAGTGGAGTCATTTTGAATGATACTCACAGCAGCTGTGCGACTACTTTTATGTAACTACTACTACTTCCACTACTAACAAACTACTACATATTGTGTGTGTGTGTGTGTGTGGGGGGTGGGGGGTGGGGGGGGGGTGGGGTGGGGGGTGGGGGGGGGGGGGTGGGGGTTACTTGCTGTTGCTATATCTATATAACCACTGAAAACAATTTGTCAGATTAATTGTTGTATATGTCTGTATGCCTGTTTGTGTGTTTATCTGTCTGTACGCTTCTGTATGTCTGTTTATCGATGTGCCTGTGTGTTTGTTTGTGTGTATACCCGTGTGTGTGCTTGTCGGTATGCCCGTAAGTGTGTTTAACATGACAATGTTCGGGTAATAGTACAGACCCACTGACATGTCTTGCCTCAGTGGATACACATTTTGCAGTACATAGTGTGGAACAAGAGGGACACAGTTGTCTTGTTAAGTCAGTTACTGAATCTACACCCAGTACTTACAGTGGACGTAGACTGTCACATCATCCTCTCCTGGCGGAGATATGCCATTATCTGCCGTACATCTGTACTGACCCCCAGTGGATCTATTCACACTATTGATGGTGTAGATCGGACTGGGCCCGTTCTGAAGGGTGGCATCTTCATGGTACCAAGTGAAGGAGGCTGGTGCAGGGTTAGCTCCCTTGACTGAACAGTTGAGAGCCACATTGGACTCGCTGACCAGGAACGTAAACCCGGAACATGGCGTCACTGTGTGTATTTCAACTGTTGGGGGATCTGGAATAACATTTCAATCAATATGAATCAGAAAACAAAATGTGATATGTCTCAGCACACTTGGAAAGTAGTACAGGACCTGGGGTGTACAATAAACGTTGGAGGATCTGCACGTATGTGTCACATTAGATAAAATATTTATATATTCCTGTATGCTGTTTGAAAGTGTATTTTTATAAATGTATAGATAATTTCAAAATTTGCCCTTTTTACACCCTCCGTGCAAAGTCCTCGTTATGCCAGGACTCAGACATCGAAAGTATCGAGGAATTTGACTTCAAGTGGCAGTATCTTTTTCAGTCACACAGCTGTTCGATCAAGGGTGACAAAATATGTATGCCAGTAGCATATCTACATTTACCTGATAAATCTAAATCTAAACTATGAGGCATTGATGTAAATAGGTGTGGA
Source organism: Haliotis asinina (assembly GCF_037392515.1). NCBI lineage: Eukaryota > Metazoa > Mollusca > Gastropoda > Lepetellida > Haliotidae > Haliotis > Haliotis asinina. The sequence goes on from NW_027133898.1 coordinate 253,875, forward strand.
TTAGCTGTATTGGAAGCATGCATGTTGTGGGGACTACTCATTGTGAATGGTCGAGGAGGACATCACATGACACGCCTGGTTCAGTCACATGTCAGTCACGTGAATCATAAGCAATGAATCTGGTTTAGTTGACTATATACTAGTAACAGCTAATTGTTTGCATTCTATAATAGATATCTCTCACTCAAAACCTGACTCTGGTGATCTTCCAGTTTCCTTTCATTTTACATGTTAATTAAATATAGTAGTATATACAATGGGGGTTTTAAAACACTTTCAAGAAAAGTCTCTACAAAGCCTTATTTACTAAATAAGGCTTTGGTTGGGTCCTTAGCTCTTGCTACTATTACCCCTACTACTTAACGTGTGTTGGAGGTAACACTGTGCCGTACGGTACGATCAATAATTCTTCTCTTACAAACCCCCTACCCGGCCCATCCCTCAAGTAGTACAAGTTAGGTTCGTCGGCTTTTATATCCACTTTATCTATGTTGTAAGTTTTGACTGACCATATAGGATCGGTGGCCCGCTTACGGCTATCACCCTCGTGTTCCCCCGGCTGGTATAGATACCTCACTAGGGCCCTATCTGGTATCTGTTTCTCCTTCCCACGCAATGGAGCGGCCAACTCTGCAACTATTGATTTTAGTTTGATAGCGTCTGCCGGTTTCTTACCGGTGAGACGGGTGACTTCATGGTTGATTGCCGACACCACCTTGGGTAACCTCGTGACCCATTCAGTCGATCGTTTTCCAGGGGTGGCCATCTCCCTAGCATACTGATGGCCGAACAAGTGCTCAGCCAAAGTCCTATTAAATCTCTCAACTATGGCTTGGCTGCGATGGGCTCCGGCCGTGCCACGCCTGACCTTTGTATCGTGTTTGGCTAGCAGTTGTGACACGGCACCCATGAACTCCCGTCTGGGGTCAACTTGCAGCTCTGTTGGCCACGTCAGCGGGCTGCGTTTGTATATGCGTTCCAATCCTCTGGCTACCTGGGCCGAATCTTTCATGGTCAAGGGTTCGGCTTCCTTGTAATGACTGGCTACGTCCACTACGGTTAAGGCATACTTGTACCTCTTGTCGTGGGGTAGGAACAGTAGGCCTGCCTGGTGAACGCTATTAGGTATGTTAATACCGAACCTCCTTCTAGGCACGTAGCGTGGTGCCGGCAAATAGATCTGCCACAGGGCTTGTTTTTCAAGCCACGCTTTGGCTTCCTCCGGGGGTACTCGCGGTATTTTAGTTAGCTTATCTACTGCGCTAGCTCCTTTCCAGTACCCACGCGGGCTGTAGTAAATAGCCTCAAATTTTTTCATGTCCATACGCGTATGTGTTTATCCCATCAATAGCTATCCAACGTTTCATGTCCATAGGCGACAGGGACGTCTTGTTTATAGTCAGTCCGTATATCTTATGTCCATCACTTCTAAGTGTGTTCATTTTATGCCTAAAGGTACGGGTCTTGAACAGGGCTTCCTTGAATCTGGCGTGTTTGATGTGTTGTTTCACCACATACTTCTTAACCCCCTTAGCCTTCCGGATCTCACTATTGTCGGCTTTCAGTATGGAGTACATCTTAGGTCTCAAACCTATGTACTCGGCTATGGGCGTGCCAGCACACTCGTCCTTCATCTTACCTAGGACCTTTTTATTTACCGTACTGTGTATGGCATGGGTCTTAGGGTAGTCGCTGGTGTCGTATAAATCGAGGTGTTTTTTCATGTCCTCGTACACGTCCTCGGTTCGAATTTCTAACAGCAGGGAATCCGTGTCAGTGTACAGCACTTCACACCTGTCACCGTACTGTTTCTTGAGCTCGTTGTAGTAAAAGTCGTACATCAGGTGTTTGGATAAATCGAGGATGCTCATCCCCACGTAAACAGGCCGGTTGAATTTTATGTGGCTTTTCTTCATGTGTAGGGCAACCAGGTTGTCTGTGAATATCTTACTACGGTTGAATGCTGGACTGGCTATCAATCTCCTGAGCTTGTCTTCCTCACTCGACCGAACCAGCTTCACGGTCACGCGTTTCCTCAGGTTCTCCATAGTCTTACCAAACACCCAGTTGTTCATGAGCTTGTAGAGATTTTTCTCAAAATCACTGGTGGCTTTTTTTCGTAGGTCTGTGTTCATTCTGATGTAGGGCTCCATCCATGGGCTCTGGTCGAACATGAGCACCCTGTGTATTTTGGTCAGCCTCATACCCAACGATAGGTACAGCTGTAGGTTGCGATAGTGAACGATGTACTTGGTCTTATTCATTAAGTTAGGAACGAGTTTTTCAACGTCTGTCACACGCCCACCTAACAAGTTATGTTGGTACTCAGACATCCAGTCTGGGTTAACCCTCATACGTTCGGGGGCCAGGGGGTAGCTGTTGTGCGATGTGTGTAATTCCTTGGTATACTCTAAGTCAACCTCGAGGATATAACCTTTGTTCGAATCTGGTGCAACCCCCATAACATCAACGTGGGGTACCCATTCGAATCCCCCTGTAGGTAGATACTGGCTCATGGCCCAGCCGTACAGGTTGTTTGCGTCGAGGTAGAGAATGTGATTGGTTGGCTTGTTAGGATCGTAACCTTTCACGTATTGATTATTTGCTTTCGCGTATCGTTTGGATGCCATGGAAATCCCACCTCGCAAGCCTTTCTCAATGAATAGGTGCATGTCGTAATCTGTGAGCAATTCCAAATTAACTCCGGTCTTTTTAAGCAAGGCGTCCCACGACAGACCTGGGCTGGTGTAATACCATGCGAGGTCGAGTTTATACTGCTTGAAACACGTCCGCCTAAACGTCTCAAACACGTCGGCTAACAGCAGTACATCTGTCCTCAAGTACAGGTCGTGATAATCACCCAGGTTCTTACAACCCAGTTTATTCCATAGGTTAGTCGCGTGCGAGTAATCATCTCGTGAGACGGACGCCTCATTCAGCTTGCTATAAAAGCAGTCAATAGGGGGTAGTCTGGTCTCGGTGAACTTGACCCAACTATCCATGTACTCATAGGGGTACACACCCTTCCTCATAAGCAGGGGTCTAGTCTCGGCGTCTGTGTAAGTAGTATAGGGAATGGGGGTTTTAAAACACTTGCATTCATTACACACATTAACACTGAAATGTTCTGACTGAAGAAATTCATTCCGAATCGTACTGCATACTGACAGTTCAACTTCCTGATTTACATTGCGTCCCATTTGTAGTTCGACGCACCATCTAACGTCACACCGCTATCAATGCTTACAGCATTGGTCTTGATTATATTAGTAGTATAGGGAATGGGGGTTTTAAAACACTTTCAAGAAAAGTCTCTACAAAGCCTTATTTACTAAATAAGGCTTTGGTTGGGCCCTTAGCTCTTGCTACTATTACCCCTACTACTTAACGTGTGTTGGAGGTAACACTGTGCCTATGTCACGTTTATATCGATGAAACAGTTTAACGTGAACCGCCTACGATCACTTTGGTGTTCGTAATAAAGGCTTGCTGGGCTTTTTGTATCCCCTGTTCTATGTACTTTTTTTTCTCGTCCTCGCTGATAGCAGACTTACGAGACTTGGATCGAATATCTTGTTTCATTCCGTTATATTTTGTGAGTTCAGAGATGATTGAACGAAACTCCTCTTCTGAGATCTTACTGTCAGAGAGTGCCGTGGAAATACGCTCACTCACTGTGTTGAGCTTTGCTTCGGCCAGAACCCTGATCTCGTCGTGTTTCAATGCCTTACGATGCAGTCTGCGTGATACTAACTTAAGCGCCAACCCTGCCAACCCTGCCACCCCAGCTGTTATTTCAATACCTAGCACTATAGGTGCAGCCACGATGGTAGCTAACAACCCAACACCTGCCGCCCCTAGTCCCATGCTGGTTGCCATAAGGGTAGTGTCAGCCCCGTCCACGATATTGAAAGCTCTATGGTACTTTTTACATAGTGCTTTCCGCGTGTCACGGTCTTGTTCTAGTTGGCGTTTCACATCACATAACTGCCTCAAGCGGAACCCATCTACGGTTTCCAGCGTCTTTGCTACTTCCTCTACGACTGGGTACAGGCCCATCCTATAATATATATTTTGAAAGATATTAATTGGGTTTCAGTTAAAAGGCTATCAATGAATTTGAAGCCTACAAGGGATAGATCATTACCAATGATAATAGGTGAGAGGCTAATAGACTTTTCTGTTGTAATAAAAACCCCACTGAGGCTTATTAAACGTTTTATAGAACTCGTGGGGGTATTCCGTTGTATAACAATACGACAATATTGGTCTAAGTGTTCGGTATACCAGTGTATTACCAACCCGGGTAAAATTTGGCGTCCTTTCGAGGAGTTTACCTGGTCAAAATACGTAAAGACGACTTCTATGATGAGTGTGTAGGGGGAGGATATTCTATCAAGAGATCCCGGGATTAAATAATTACTGCTAAATGTTAATTTATTATCTAATCCAGAACTTAACCCATTTGTTTCGGTATACAAAAGTATCGGAGATCCTAAGTGATTCTCCGGAATGAAATCCCCGGGCCAGATACCGTTGTTCCTAATCTTAGAGATCTGCCACGTATCTGCGTCTATTGTGATATAAGGTGAGGTGAGTGTTAAGTTGATCAGCCATTTGGGCTCTTTTAAATCTGATAACGACACCCGTCTGTACACGTTGTCTTTGAAGTGCAGGATATATAAGGTGTCTTCCTCACCAGGCTGATCGAATCCCTCCGTATCTCCTAGGTCGTTAAGCGTAGTGTTGGGACGATGACTGGTCATTATTATACTATTACGATATAATTTCCAACTGGTTTTCTGATAATAATTCATGGGTGAACTTCATACCCATGAAGTGTATGTTGTCAGGCAGGAAGATCTTGGTTAGTGATATCTTGTTTTCCACGATCACGTTGACCCCCTGCAGACTGGTAAACGTTGCAAACTTGATACTGGTGTCGTTTCCCCCACCCGAGTTTGATCCCCTTCACGATCTCGACATCATTCCCCGATGGTTCCCCTAGGTAGACTTTGATGATCAGTGTTGAGTTTGCTGGTAGACTCTCTAGTATACTGACCACGCCTTCGAATTCAGACACCAACTGCAATGTCACGTTTTGTATGGCCGGTTTACTCGATAGTATGTGGGCTGCCATAGTTTCAAGTGGGCTGACGACTACGCTACGTCTCTGAGTTGGGACGTAAGCCACGAGCAGGGTTCCATTGTTCACGACTTTGTTTAGGTGGTTGTCTTTGTTATCCGTGAATACGTAGGGGGAGCCGAGCCTAATATTGAGAAACCAGTCGTTATCGGGTAACAACACCCACTTGTCATCTTCGGTGAAGACGAGCATATATGGCTTGTTTCGGGCGACGGTAGTGCTCTCAACATCGTCTAAGTCGAACAGTTTACCCCCGAACGATGGGTATATTATCCAGTTATTACCGGTGTTGACAAGGGCGTACTTAGTGTTGATTTTTGCTCTTGTGGTATCTACTATATCACTTAGGGTTCCACCGGAGGGGACTTCAACGCGTTTGTAAATGTTGTTTTTCAGTTGCAAGGCGTACGATTTACCATCTACTCCGGGAGCGTCGAAACCGCGCGTGTCTCCGAGGTCGGAGATCCCGATATTGACGCATTTTTTCACTCCGGGCCATTGTGCGCTGGTCATTTTACATGAAGCGTTAAGCTGAGGTATCCTATATTTACAGGATTATGATTCATATCTAACACCGATATTATCAGCTCAGGTATGTTGCCCTGGGTTAATCTCTTATACTGCCGTGGTGAAAACGACTCGGTTCTACCGTCGTTGTATTTCTCAGTTTTCACCGGCACTGCTCTCAGTGTAGTGGAAGGGTGACCTCCTTGAATGTTGTACGTTGTGCTCACCTGACCGAGATGAATGTACAGCTCTCGGTACGGTACTAGATCGGGTAACTTCATGCCTGTGACGGTTGTTGTTGGTTTTATCTCGTCAGGAGACATACCGAGTATCCTCGCTAATGGTCGGCCGAGCCTCAAGGAGGTTCTTCCGTTGTTGATTAACACCACTGTACCGTTTGAGTCGTTCATCTTGAGTTCGGCTCCCAGGGGTTTGAAGACCTCGTCGTTTAGAGAGCACACGCTGTAGTAGCCGTCAGTTATCTGGCTGCGAGTTCCACTGACGAACAGCTTATTGTTGCTGGCGTTGATGTTAGTCCATTGCGGTAGATAGGTGATATCGCAGAGTGCGACTTCGAGTTGGCCTGACGTGTTATCGATCGCGTGCGTCAGCTGAACGGCCTCACCGCTCGTTATTCCTGGAAGTGTTATGTACATATTATAATATATAAATTATATATTATAATATGGACTTAGCACACTTGAAAATCGTGGTGGTAGGTAGTATGGGGTTTAAAACAACCTTTATTAATATCTTTGAAAACTATATCGTGACCGTTAATAACGCGCAGGCGGTGGTAAACTGGAATCAAAACCCAATGCAGTTTTGGCAGAACCAACTCAACTTTGCTGTGAGGTGTGCGACGACAGGGTCGGGTGTGACACTAGACTACGGTATAGACGAACTGAGTAAGGCAGTCATTTTGTTTCATATTTATTATCAAACGAGACGAATATTGAAGGAAATAAGTGCTCCTCTTCCCCAAGATAAAGCGTGGAGTATGACGAATAACCCCTATGATAAACGCGCTTATGAACGTGTTTGTGGGGAGTTTGAGATTCCAACGAATAAAGACTTTCGCCTTCCTGGTGTGAACCATGGTCTCGGTATAGTTCTCGTGTACTTCTACAGGTCCGGAACATATATGGCCGGTTCTGCAGATGGTACATACAACCCAAACCGTCATACATTTACAGGCCCCACAACGAATGAAAAGATCCATGTCAGCTGTATAAAGCAAACCAATCCTGATGCAGCCACAGCCTGGACTAAAATGATCTCAAAAACATCGAAAGAATTCACTCGTGCTGGTACAATACGCTTGAACGACTCGATTCGAACGTACGTGTGGGCGCTGTTGGGTGCGCAGTCGATGACGCGTTCCAACATCCTCGGTAAGGGAACTGCTTACGACGCTCAGAAACAGTTCGTTGCCAACGTTGAGGATGCTATCAATTCTCCAGTTGATCTCCCGCGGGCCATCGACCGTTACCAAAACGTGTTAGAATACGCCAGATCGAAAGTCAACTATGTGTTCGGCGTGGGGCTGTACATGGCTCCGAGTGATATGCAACTGAGAGTAAAGTGGTGGGTTATAACAACAAAATAGTCATAGCCACGGCGGATCAAAAGTTGGGTATCAACCCCGATATTAACACCCCCTATATCCCACACATCCCACCACGTGAAACGGGTATAGTGGCGCCACCCCCGGAGTCTAAAGTTCATGTGGGGGTACCCCACACACACCCCCATATTCAGGCCACCAATCAGCAGCATATTGATAATAAAACGGCCCTGGTGGTTGGTGGGGTAGCTTTGGGGCTTATTTGGTTAAAAATTTCTTAGCCGCTACGTACACCAGACCCGCCACGGCGACAATGGCTGCCCACAGGTTTTGACTGAGCCACGTGGCAGTTTTAGCCAGAGCGCCCAACAACCACGAGACGATGCTACCCAGGATGCCTGGGAGGGCTTCGGCGGCTTTACCAGCCAGTTTAGCTAGGCCTTCCCCGAGTTTTTTTATCCAGTCTTTAACCCCACCGCCGCCGGCAGGTGTGGGGGGTGTGGGGGGAACTCCCACAGTACCCCCTGTCAGTGACACCACCAGGGTTGATATGATGAAACCCAATGCAGTCAGAATGCTGGCGATGGTGATCCCTTGCTCCCGGAACAATATCCGAATCCTGTCTGCTAACGTGGTGTCTCAGTGGAGGACTTGATTGATGGTTTCCCGCACACGGTTGGTCTGGGATCTAAGCTTTTCTTTGTAGCCGGAGTCTCCAACCAGGTCTGCCTTTCATCTTCCAAATTACGTATTCGTTCCTCGATGGTGGCTTTCATAGACTCGTCCTCAGTTTCACCGAGTTTTTCCTTTTCATAGGCGATGTGGTCGTCTATCTCACTCATTTTGGCCGTGCTTTTCCAGAGCTGACCACGAATGGTTTGCATCAACAGGTCCAACCCCTTCAGTTCCCGAAAGGTAATTTCGAGACCCGGGAAGGGCTTGTTCTTGTAGTCGGCCAACACCTTTTCAATATCATAAGTCATGTTTTGATCCGATGTGGCGCCCCTGATGCCTTCCAGACTTTGAACTAACTTCGGAGGATACTGCTTAGGTCGCGCGCCACCGTAATCTATGAAGCCTAGTTCATCGCGGACAAAGTTACTCCCATGTCGACTGCTCAGTGTTGATAAAGCAAGCGGTTCTCTCGTGCGTTTATGCACGAGATTGATCTCCGGGTGAGCCTTCAAACGCAGCGTGCCATTGCTATCGAGGGTAAACCTGGAATAGTTCCTTCCCAACGGCTTGAGTTTGGATTTATTTTCAACTGCGTTGTAATAATCGTCGACGGCGCCCTCCATGAGTGAGCCACCTTGCGAGAATGAGGTCTCCTGGTCATCATTGAATGCCTGGGCACTATCGTCCCACATATCATCCATAGGTATGTCTTCATCCATTATTTAGTATTAAAAATATATTTCATTTATATATAACAATGTACGGCAGAAAATTAGATCCTTTCAGAAGATTGAGAGAGCCATTAGGAGCCAGAGCCGTGCGCCAGTCGGTGACCATCACCAACAATCCCAGCAAGATAGACCAGAGTCAAACTCTGCTGGTTAGATTTCCAGACCTTGGTGAGAATGACCTCATTGTACCAGGCACTGTTCGACTGGCGTTCAATATCACGTTGACCTCCGACAACAACAAACGCGAGCTAGTGCGGAACGTGGGTCGAGCTATCATCAAGAAAACGACCGTCAAGATCAGCGGTAACGAGGTGCTGAGTATCGACGACAGCGACGTGTTTCACTGCTACGGGGATCTCTGGAAAAGCGAGGGAGAACGAGTCAATGATGTGTACCAGGGCATCAGCAAATCAACCCGGTCGCGCATAGGGTATGCCTTCACGCCAGACCAGCTAGACAAGCTATCGGACGGTGAAAAGGCCATCGCTCGAGCATACGGGAATCGATTCTGCGTGCCGCTCGACTTCGAGTTGCTCACGGGACACGCGCCGTTTTACCGGGCCGCGCTGGGTGATAGGCTCGAATACGAGCTCACGTTTAACGACTATAGCAAAGTAGTGCGTACGCCGAACGGTGATGAGGCCAGTTATGCCATAGACAACATCTCTCTGGAGTTCGACATGGTCACTAGCCCGGAGCTGGCCAGGCAGGTTCGAAGCCAGTACTCTGGGAAGATGGCTATCCTGTACGATCGCGTACTGAGGCATAGATCAGTCGTGCGAGATAAGAGCGACACTGTGTGGAATATCAACCTGAACGTGCCGGCGCGATCGATGAAAGGTATCCTGGTCGTCCCCGTGGAGGATTACGAGCCATTCCGGAGGGACAGCGAGAAGTTTTTCAACCCCGAGATTGAAAAGGTGGAAGTGACCATCGAGGGCGTGCCCAACCAGCTGTTCAGTCATGGTATGAGACCACACCAGCAGTGGGATGAGATAAAAAAGCTACCAATGGGGGATTACATAACAAAGGACCTGGACCTCGGCTCCGTGCAGATCGGTGAATACCTGACCACCAAGTACGCCCTATGGTTGGACATGCGATCCACGGATGATGATAAACTGCACGGTAGCGGGCGCCGTATAGATAACGGCAGCGAAGGGATAACCATCCAGATTACTAAGAAGGCTCAACCCGCTGGTAAGTTGAAATTATATCTGTACGTTATTATGGACGCGCAACTTAATATAGACAATGGGAGATTCGTGCAAGCCATCTATTGACCTCCCCACTGACCCACACTGCGCCATAGTGTGCGGGCAGACTGGTTGTGGGAAGACCGTTTTCGTGTTGGATATGTTGGAGGGTTACTACAAGGATGTGTTCGATAACATCGTTATCATGTGCCCTACTCTGAGCATGAATAAAACGTACGCGCAACCTTGGGTGATGACGGACCCCGACGTACACAAAATCGACCCTGGAACACGCCTGCAGGACTGGTTGAAAGCTCTTCACGAGAAATTTAAAGGGGAACCGACGCTGTTCATACTGGACGACTGCAGCGCTAATCGCGAGATAACAAAAAAGAGAGACATGCTATCGTACCTGGCCTTCTCCGGCCGGCATGCAAATCACAGCGTCTGGGTGCTAACGCAGAAGTTCAACTCGGTGTTGAAAGACCTCAGGGAGCAGACGTGATGGGTGGCCTTATTTCACTGCAAGGACAGGGATTCGTTCGAGGAGTGTTTGAGAGAGAACGATGTGATGAGCAAATTAGAATGTAAACGGGTGAAGAAACAGCTCGCTGAAACTAAACACACTAAGATCGTGCTCAAGACCGACCAACCAGTAGTATATAGGGTGTGCTAAAGCTAAGCAAAGCTAAGCAAAGCTAAGCTAAAGCTAAGATAAAGCTAAACTAAAGCTAAGCTAAAGCTAAGCAAAGCTAAGCTAAAGCTAAGCAAATGCTAAGTATAGCTATGATATTTGAAGTGTTTGTCGTGTGCAACTTAACCTTCATTTCTCTGTGTTTTGTCTGCATCGGGTATTATATAGTTAAAACTAAATCTTACTTGTTATATTATAAGATGGAGTGTGAGGAATTGCTCGAACAATTGTCTGGGGATGATGACAAGCGAGAGAAACTGGTGGCGTTGGCTGTTGGCGGCAAAGCCAAACATTACTTTGGAGACTACACTCCGGATAAAATTCACAAAATGTCAGCCGAAGAAATCGATAAGCTGTACGCTAGATACGAGTCCCGGCTCGGAGCAGAAATGACAAAGACAATAGGATCGGCTATGACTCAGATATACACCGGTATTGTGTCATACTTCCTTCCCATTCCACCAGAGCGCCGACTTTACCTGTGGGAAGACCTCGAGAAAGACCCTTTTATCGAACACGCCGTGAGCTCTATCAGCTGCGCGCTGTACCACAAATATGGCATGTTGTTGGCTCCAGTGACGGCGGCGATTATCACGGCAAAGCATTGTCAATTTGAGAGAAAAAATAATAATAATAGTATAGATGGATACTGCTCCCGAGGTGAGGGAAGTGACCAGGGAACCAGTGGGGGAAACCCCTCCCGAGGTGACGGTGGGGGAAGTGACACAGGAACCAATGAGGGAACCCCCAACAGTAACCAGGCAGAAGAATCCTAAGAGAGTAGCTGCCGGTAAAAAACGGTGGTGTAACCAACATAAAATTATCAACCCCCGACTGTTGTTGGCTGTAGGTGCTGCCGTGGTTATAACATGGTTATACGTGGGAGTACCCTCCCACAGTGAGGTGGTACCCCCCAACAGTGAGGTGGTATCCCCCACTGTCGACCCGCATATCATGTTATAATTTAAATGTTTTTATATATACATAATGTCTGAGGGGAAAACGTTCGTCAACGACGCATACCACGCCACAGTGGTCGCCAGTCTAGCCGTAGGGTACGCTCGGTTGACTAAAATGGTGCTTAAACAACCAACTATCAAGCTAGATTTCAACCTGCAGGATATGGGTATGCTCATAATGAACCTTGGTATGGCGATGGCCACAAAAGACATCCTAGTAAAACAAGGGATAATACCTGATAATATAATGAAATAAATATAGGATGGCCACGATAGCTATGATGGTCGGTGGGGCGTTAGTGAATGCCCTGGCATTTTCCGGGAGTAATTTCCTCTTCTCGAAACTACGAGATGACCACGCGGCTGAAATACAGGAAGAAAGGAAGCGGCACGATCTCGCTACTGAGAACTTAAAACAGGCACAGGCCGAGTACGCTAAAAAACGCCTCCAGAGGATCGATTTTATTAACGAACAACTCCAGCGTGAAAACCATGCCGTTCAAACATTCAACGATGTCGATGAAGCAATGAAAGAATACTACCTACTAACTGGTAAATGATTGGAACCGCTCAATAAACCCACACTCGCTCAGTACTACACACCATCCAAGGGACAAATGAATCGTGAACTGGGCTTCATAGTGTTGGGTATAGCAGCTACTGCCTTGGTTGCGAAGCAATTAAATTAAATACCTATATAAGTAAACATGAGACCAGCTCCATACCGATGCGAATACATACTTATGGGGAAGACCGAGGCCTGTGGTAGGAAATGCAGGAATCAGGGGTTCTGTTGTTTCCATATGGGAAGTCCTAACTACACGTGTTCTGTGTGTGGTATCGGGGTTAAAGGGCACTACTGTCTATGTAAAGCTCACGGAGCGAACGTAGTCAGACATCAACTCATCTACGAGAATAAAAAGGGCTACATAAAAGAACGTAGGCGACTGCTCAAGATAGACTCCAAACTCAATACCAAATAAATGTTTTACTCATATACAGGAATACATGCACAAGGAACACTATATCCAACAGTGCGTGAAACAGCCACATATTTTTTATCAAGGGTTACCTCCCTTTACTGTGAACCAATTAGACATTGGTTATGTTAGGTGTAAACACTATGACTACTGTACGCGAGCTTAAGCGGGTCGCAAAACAGAGAGGTGTGATCGGGTATTCTCGAATGCGGAAGTCATTGCTGAGATTACTAGGTTTAGAAGCCCCTACGGTAAAACAATTAAAAGCTCAAGCAAAACAGCTTGGATACACGGGTTATTCAAACCTGGGGAGAGCCGGGTTAACCGCATTGTTATCACATGCCCCCGTAGCAAAACCTCCCACTGTAAAACAACTGAAAGCCGAGGCACACGATTTGGGTTTAGGCGGGTATTCCCGTATGAGAAAACCACAGCTTGTAGAATTATTACGACAGAATAGAGCTATTGACCTACAGTTCGTGCGCACTGAGCGCGCTGTAGGCAACTATTTGAGAGGTTGGCGCATGCACGTTGATATTACAGATATCAAGCCTCTGATAGCTGATAAGGTCAACCAGGAACTAAATAACCTAGGAAGTATCAAGTTTCAGATCACAGTGAAAATGTCGCTCGATAAGCAGGATGAATATGTTCAGCCTTACTTCCGAGGTAAACAAGAGGTCGTCACACATACAGAGACCATTGACGCATCAATCGATACCAGTTTTCAGCAGATACGAGAATACCTAGAACGCTACACACACTTGGGCTCCGGGTGGGCTGTAGATAAAATCGATAATGTCTATCTAGACATAGCTAACTACGTGCCATTCAGAGGCGGGTCATACCTAGCCTTGCCCCCCTACTATAGGAACAAACATGCCATAGTAAACGTTAAGAATAGAGGAAACGATTGCCTGAGGTTAGCTATCAGGTCAGCCTTATTTCCAGCTGACACTAATCCGAACAGGTCTTCTAATTATCCTCAGGAAGATGGGCTCAACTGGGATGGTATAGATGAACCCACCCCCATATCCCAGATCACTAAAGTAGAAAAACAGAATAATCTGGCTATAAATGTCTTTGGGCACGAAGGTAACACAACAATAGTACACAGGGTCAGCGAAGTGAAGGATCGCCAAGTTATCAATATATTCATGATCCAGCGAGGTGACAAGTATCACTACACATGGATAAAACACTTTAGCAGGCTGTTGTATGACCAATCGGCACACAGAGAAAAGACCCACTTCTGTGAACGATGCCTACATGGCTTCACACGAGCTGATTTATTAGAATCCCACCGGGATGATTGTCAAGGTGTGGGGCAGACGGCCATACGAGTCGACATGCCTAAGGAAGGTGATAATATCCTAAAATTCAGTAACCACAAGAACCAAATGTCTGTGCCTTATATCATATACGCCGACTTCGAAGCCTTGGTCACCCACAAAACACAAGAGCATAAAGCCTGTGGGTTTGGATACATTGTCGTCCGTTGTGACGGGGAAACGAAAGCCCCGGTAGTGTATAGGGGCCCTGACGCGGCTGAAAGGTTTCTAAAGTGTTTGCAGGAGGAAGAAAAAATTATTAGGAATGCATTGTATAGAATCGCTCCCATGCGTATGACCCGAGTCGACAGGCTAGCTCACGCTAGTAGCACTAACTGTCACGTGTGTGACTCACCACTTAACGGTGATTCGGTGAGAGATCACTGCCACATAACTGGTAAGTATAGAGGCGCCGCTCACAGCGCGTGCAACCTCAAGCTTAAAATCAACCCTAAGACAATAAACATCTTTCACAACTTGATAGGGTACGACTCACACTTGATCATGCAGGCCATCGCGAAAATCGATGGTAATATAACGTGCATCCCCAACAACATGGAGAGATACATCTCCTTCAGCTTAAACGGACTTAGGTTCATTGACTCGTTTCAGTTCCTCCTGTCGTCACTCACAGTCTGGTCAAGGCCAACAATACCTTCCCTATCACCGATCGATACACAGTAGTATATACAATGGGGGTTTTAAAACACTTTCAAGAAAAGTCTCTACAAAGCCTTATTTACTAAATAAGGCTTTGGTTGGGTCCTTAGCTCTTGCTACTATTACCCCTACTACTTAACGTGTGTTGGAGGTAACACTGTGCCGTACGGTACGATCAATAATTCTTCTCTTACAAACCCCCTACCCGGCCCATCCCTCAAGTAGTACAAGTTAGGTTCGTCGGCTTTTATATCCACTTTATCTATGTTGTAAGTTTTGACTGACCATATAGGATCGGTGGCCCGCTTACGGCTATCACCCTCGTGTTCCCCCGGCTGGTATAGATACCTCACTAGGGCCCTATCTGGTATCTGTTTCTCCTTCCCACGCAATGGAGCGGCCGACGCTGCAACTATTGATTTTAGTTTGATAGCGTCTGCCGGTTTCTTACCGGTGAGACGGGTGACTTCATGGTTGATTGCCGACACCACCTTGGGTAACCTCGTGACCCATTCAGTCGATCGTTTTCCAGGGGTGACCATCTCCCTAGCATACTGATGGCCAAACAAGCGCTCAGCCAAAGTCCTATTAAATCTCTCAACTATGGCTTGGCTGCGATGGGCTCCGGCCGTGCCACGCCTGACCTTTGTATCGTGTTTGGCTAGCAGTTGTGACACGGCACCCATGAACTCCCGTCCGGGGTCAACTTGCAGCTCTGTTGGCCACGTCAGCGGACTGCGTTTGTATATGCGTTCCAATCCTCTGGCTACCTGGGCCGAATCTTTCGTGGTCAAGGGTTCGGCTTCCTTGTAACGACTGGCTACGTCCACTACGGTTAAGGCATACTTGTACCTCTTGTCGTGGGGTAGGAACAGTAGGTCTGCCTGGTGAACGCTATTAGGTATGTTAATACCGAACCTCCTTCTAGGCACGTAGCGTGGTGCCGGCAAATAGATCTGCCACAGGGCTTGTTTTTCAAGCCACGCTTTGGCTTCCTCCGGGGGTACTCGCGCTATTTTAGCTAGTTTATCTACTGCGCTAGCTCCTTTCCAGTACCCACGCGGGCTGTAGTAAATAGCCTCAAATTTTTTCATGTCCATACGCGTATGTGTTTATCCCATCAATAGCTATCCAACGTTTCGTGTCCATAGGCGACAGGGACGTCTTGTTTATAGTCAGTCCGTATATCTTATGTCCATCACTTCTAAGTGTGTTCATTTTATGCCTAAAGGTACGGGTCTTGAACAGGGCTTCCTTGAATCTGGCGTGTTTGATGTGTTGTTTCACCACATACTTCTTAACCCCCTTAGCCTTCCGGATCTCACTATTGTCGGCTTTCAGTATGGAGTACATCTTAGGTCTCAAACCTATGTACTCGGCTATGGGCGTGCCAGCACACTCGTCCTTCATCTTACCTAGGACCTTTTTATTTACCGTACTGTGTATGGCATGGGTCTTAGGGTAGTCGCTGGTGTCGTATAAATCGAGGTGTTTTTTCATGTCCTCGTACACGTCCTCGGTTCGAATCTCCATCAGCAGGGAATCCGTGTCAGTGTACAGCACTTCACACCTGTCACCGTACTGTTTCTTGAGCTCGTTGTAGTAAAAGTCGTACATCAGGTGTTTGGATAAATCGAGGATGCTCATCCCCACGTAAACAGGCCGGTTGAATTTTATGTGGCTTTTCTTCATGTGTAGGGCAACCAGGTTGTCTGTGAATATCTTACTACGGTTGAATGCCGGACTGGCTATCAATCTCCTGAGCTTGTCTTCCTCACTCGACCGAACCAGCTTCACGGTCACGCGTTTCCTCAGGTTCTCCATAGTCTTACCAAACACCCAGTTGTTCATGAGCTTGTAGAGATTTTTCTCAAAATCACTGGTGGCTTTTTTTCGTAGGTCTGTGTTCATTCTGATGTAGGGCTCCATCCATGGGCTCTGGTCGAACATGAGCACCCTGTGTATTTTGGTCAGCCTCATACCCAACGACAGGTACAGCTGTAGGTTGCGATAGTGAACGATGTACTTGGTCTTATTCATTAAGTTAGGCACGAGTTTTTCAACGTCTGTCACACGCCCACCTAACAAGTTATGTTGGTACTCAGACATCCAGTCTGGGTTAACCCTCATACGTTCGGGGGCCAGGGGGTAGCTGTTGTGCGATGTGTGTAATTCCTTGGTATACTCTAAGTCAACCTCGAGGATATAACCTTTGTTTGAATCTGGTGCAACCCCCATAACATCAACGTGGGGTACCCATTCGAATCCCCCTGTAGGTAGATACTGGCTCATGGCCCAGCCGTACAGGTTGTTTGCGTCGAGGTAGAGAATGTGATTGGTTGGCTTGTTAGGATCGTAACCTTTCACGTATTGATTATTTGCTTTCGCGTATCGTTTGGATGCCATGGAAATCCCACCTCGCAAGCCTTTCTCAATGAATAGGTGCATGTCGTAATCTGTGAGCAATTCCAAATTAACTCCGGTCTTTTTAAGCAAGGCGTCCCACGACAGACCTGGGCTGGTGTAATACCATGCGAGGTCGAGTTTATACTGCTTGAAACACGTCCGCCTAAACGTCTCAAACACGTCGGCTAACAGCAGTACATCTGTCCTCAAGTACAGGTCGTGATAATCACCCAGGTTCTTACAACCCAGTTTATTCCATACGTTAGTCGCGTGCGAGTAATCATCTCGTGAGACGGACGCCTCATTCAGCTTGCTATAAAAGCAGTCAATAGGGGGTAGTCTGGTCTCGGTGAACTTGACCCAACTATCCATGTACTCATAGGGGTACACACCCTTCCTCATAAGCAGGGGTCTAGTCTCGGCGTCTGTGTATCGATCGGTGATAGGGAAGGTATTGTTGGCCTTGACCAGACTGTCGAGTGACGACAGGAGGAACTGAAACGAGTCAATGAACCTAAGTCCGTTTAAGCTGAAGGAGATGTATCTCTCCATGTTGTTGGGGATGTTTATTGTCTTAGGGTTGATTTTAAGCTTGAGGTTGCACGCGCTGTGAGCGGCGCCTCTATACTTACCAGTTATGTGGCAGTGATCTCTCACCGAATCACCGTTAAGTGGTGAGTCACACACGTGACAGTTAGTGCTACTAGCGTGAGCTAGCCTGTCGACTTGGGTCATACGCATGGGAGCGATTCTATACAATGTATTCCTAATAATTTTTTCTTCCTCCTGCAAACACTTTAGAAACCTTTCAGCCGCGTCAGGGCCCCTATACACTACCGGAGCTTTCGTTTCCCCGTCACAACGGACGACAATGTATCCAAACCCACAGGCTTTATGCTCTTGTGTTTTGTGGGTAAAGCTACCACTGGGGGCCTCGCCGGCAACACAACTGGGGGAATCCCGCACAACTAAGGCTTCGAAATCCCGTATATGATATAAGGCACAGACATTTGGTTCTTGTGGTTACTGAATTTTAGGATATTATCACCTTCCTTAGGCATGTCGACTCGTATGGCCGTCTGCCCCACACCTTGACAATCATCCCGGTGGGATTCTAATAAATCAGCTCGTGTGAAGCCATGTAGGCATCGTTCACAGAAGTGGGTCTTTTCTCTGTGTGCCGATTGGTCATACAACAGCCTGCTAAAGTGTTTTATCCATGTGTAGTGATACTTGTCACCTCGCTGGATCATGAATATATTGATAACTTGGCGATCCTTCACCGGGCTGACCCTGTGTACTATTGTTGTGTTACCTTCGTGCCCAAAGACATTTATAGCCAGATTATTCTGTTTTTCTACTTTAGTGATCTGGGATATGGGGGTGGGTTCATCTATACCATCCCAGTTGAGCCCATCATCCTGAGGATAATTAGAAGACCTGTTCGGATTAGTGTCAGCTGGAAATAAGGCTGACCTGATAGCTAACCTCAGGCAATCGTTTCCTCTATTCTTAACGTTTACTATGGCATGTTTGTTCCTATAGTAGGGGGGCAAGGCTAGGTATGACCCGCCTCTGAATGGCACGTAGTTAGCTATGTCTAGATAGACATTATCGATTTTATCTACAGCCCACCCGGAGCCCAAGTGTGTGTAGCGTTCTAGGTATTCTCGTATCTGCTGAAAACTGGTATCGATTGATGCGTCAATGGTCTCTGTATGTGTGACGACCTCTTGTTTACCTCGGAAGTAAGGCTGAACATACTCAGTGGTCCCTGTGGGCCCCCAACCTGCTTATCGAGCGACATTTTCACTGTGATCTGAAACTTGATACTTCCTAGGTTATTTAGTTCCTGGTTGACCTTATCAGCTATCAGAGGCTTGATATCTGTAATGTCTATGTTTCTATCAACGTGCATGCGCCAACCTCTCAAATAGTTGCCTACAGCGCGCTCAGTGCGCACGAACTGTAGGTCAATAGCTCTATTCTGTCGTAATAATTCTACAAGTTGTGGTTTTCTCATACGGGAATACCCGCCTAAACCCAAATCATGTGCCTCGGCTTTCAGTTGTTTTACAGTGGGAGGTTTTGCTACGGGGGCATGTGATAACAATTCGACTAACCCGGCTCTCCCCAGGTTTGAATAACCCGTGTATCCAAGCTGTTTTGCTTGAGCTTTTAATTGTTTTACCGTAGGAGGGGCTTCTAAACCTAGTAATCTCAACAATGCTGACTTCCGCATTCAAGAATTCCCAATCACACCTCTCTGTTTTGCGACCCGCTTAAGCTCGCGTACAGTAGTCATAGTGTTTACACCTAACATAACCAATGTCTAATTGGTTCACAGTAAAGGGAGGTAACCCTTGATAAAAAATATGTGGCTGTTGGATATAGTGTTCCTTGTGTATGTATATGAGTAAACATTTATTTGGAGTCTATCTTGAGCAGTCGCCTACGTTCTTTTATGAAGTCCTTTTTATTCTCGTAGATGAGTTGATGTCTGACTACGTTCGCTCCGTGAGCTTTACATAGACAGTAGTGTCCTTTAACCCCGATACCACACACAGAACACGTGTAGTTAGGACTTCCCATATGGAAACAACAGAACCCCTGATTCCTGCATTTCCTACCACAGGCTTCGGTCTTCCCCATAAGTATGTATTCGCATCGGTATGGAGCTGGTCTCATGTTTACTTATATAGGTATTTAATTTAATTGCTTCGCAACCAAGGCAGTAGCTGCTATACCCAACACTATGAAGCCCAGTTCACGATTCATTTGTCCCTTGGATGGTGTGTAGTACTGAGCGAGTGTGGGTTTATTGAGCGGTTCCAATCGTTTACCAGTTAGTAGGTAGTATTCTTTCATTGCTTCATCGACATCGTTGAATGTTTGAACGGCATGGTTTTCACGCTGGAGTTGTTCGTTAATAAAATCGATCCTCTGGAGGCGTTTTTTAGCGTACTCGGCCTGTGCCTTTTGTAAGTTCTCAGTAGCGAGATCGTGCCGCTTCCTTTCTTCCTGTATTTCAGCCGCGTGGTCATCTCGTAGTTTCAAGAAGAGGAAATTACTCCCGGAAAATGCCAGGGCATTCACTAACGCCCCACCGACCATCATAGCTATCGTGGCCATCCTATATTTATTTCATTATATTATCAGGTATTATCCCTTGTTTTACTAGGATGTCTTTTGTGGCCATCGCCATACCAAGGTTCATTATGAGCATACCCATATCCTGCAGGTTGAAATCTAGCTTGATAGTTGGTTGTTTAAGCAACATTTTAGTCAACCGAGCGTACCCTACGCCTAGACTGGCGACCACTGTGGCGTGGTATGCGTCGTTGACGAACGTTTTCCCCTCAGACATTATGTATATATAAAAATATTTTAAATTATAACATGATATGCGGGTCGACAGTGGGGGTTACCTCACTGTTGGGGGGTACCACCTCACTGTGGGAGGGTACTCCCACGTATAACCATGTTATAACCACGGCAGCACCTACAGCCAACAACAGTCGGGGGTTGATAGTTTTATGTTGGTTACACCACCGTTTTTTACCGGCAGCTACTCTCTTAGGATTCTTCTGCCTGGTTACTGTTGGGGGTTCCTGTATCACCTCGGGAGGGGTTTCCCTCACCTCGGGAGGGGTTTCCCTCACTGTGGGGGGTATCACCTCGGGAGCAGCATCCATCTATACTATTATTATTATTTTTTCTCTCAAATTGACAATGCTTTGCCGTGATAATCGCCGCCGTCACTGGAGCCAACAACATACCATATTTGTGGTACAGCTCGCAGCTGATAGAGCTCACGGCGTGTTCGATAAAAGGGTCTTTCTCGAGGTCTTCCCACAGGTAAAGTCGGCGCTCTGGTGGAATGGGAAGGAAGTATGACACAATACCGGTGTATATCTGGGTCATAGCCGATCCTATTGTCTTTGTCATTTCTGCTCCGAGCCGGGACTCGTATCTAGCGTACAGCTTATCGATTTCTTCGGCTGACATTTTGTGAATTTTATCCGGAGTGTAGTCTCCAAAGTAATGTTTGG
Organism: Haliotis asinina; assembly: GCF_037392515.1. Lineage (NCBI taxonomy): Eukaryota > Metazoa > Mollusca > Gastropoda > Lepetellida > Haliotidae > Haliotis > Haliotis asinina. The sequence continues at coordinate 274,779 of NW_027133898.1, forward strand.
CTTTGCCGCCAACAGCCAACGCCACCAGTTTCTCTCGCTTGTCATCATCCACTACCCCAGGTACCAACAATTGTTCGAGCAATTCCTCACACTCCATCTTATAATATAACAAGTAAGATTTAGTTTTAACTATATAATACCCGATGCAGACAAAACACAGAGAAATGAAGGTTAAGTTGCACACAACAAACACTTCAAATATCATAGCTATACTTAGCATTTGCTTAGCTTTAGCTTAGCTTTGCTTAGATTTGCTTAGCTTTGCTTAGCTTTGCTTAGCTTTGCTTAGCTTTAGCACACTCTATATGCTACTGGTTGGTCGGTCTTGAGCACGAGCTTAGCGTGTTTAGTTTCAGCGAGCTGTTTCTTCACCCGTTCCCATTCTAATTTGCTCATCACATCGTTCTCTCTCAAACACTCCTCGAACGAATCCCTGTCCTTGCAGTGAAATAAGGCCACCCATCCCGTCTGCTCCCTGAGGTCTTTCAACACCGAGTTGAACTTCGGCGTTAGCACCCAGACGCTGTGATTTGCATGCCGGCCGGAGAAGGCCAGGTACGATAGCATGTCTCTCTTTTTTGTTATCTCGCGATTAGCGCTGCAGTCGTCCAGTATGAACAGCGTCGGTTCCCCTTTAAATTTCTCGTGAAGAGCTTTCAACCAGTCCTGCAGGCGTGTTCCAGGGTCGATTTTGTGTACGTCGGGGTCCGTCATCACCCAAGGTCGCTCGTACGTTTTATTCATGCTCAGAGTAGGGCACATGATAACGATGTTATCGAACACATCCTTGTAGTAACCCTCCAACATATCCAACACGAAAACTGTCTTCCCACAGCCAGTCTGCCCGCACACTATGGCGCAGTGTGGGTCAGTGGGTAGGTCAATAGATGGCTTGCACGAATCTCCCATTGTCTATATTAAGTTGCGCGTCCATAATAACGTACAGATATAATTTCAACTTACCAGCGGGTTGAGCCTTCTTAGTAATCTGGATGGTTATCCCTTCGCTGCCGTTATCTATACGGCGCCCGCTACCGTGCAGTTTATCATCATCCGTGGATCGCATGTCCAACCATAGGGCGTACTTGGTGGTCAGGTATTCACCGATCTGCACGGAGCCGAGGTCCAGGTCCTTTGTTATGTAATCCCCCACTGGTAGCTTTTTTATCTCATCCCACTGCTGGTGTGGTCTCATACCATGACTGAACAGCTGGTTGGGCACGCCCTCGATGGTCACTTCCACCTTTTCAATCTCGGGGTTGAAAAACTTCTCGCTGTCCCTCCGGAATGGCTCGTAATCCTCCACGGGGACGACCAGGATACCTTTCATCGATCGCGCCGGCACGTTCAGGTTGATATTCCACACAGTGTTGCTCTTATCTCGCACGACTGATCTATGCCTCAGTACGCGATCGTACAGGATAGCCATCTTCCCAGAGTACTGGCTTCGAACCTGCCTGGCCAGCTCCGGGCTAGTGACCATGTCGAACTCCAGAGAGATGTTGTCTATGGCATAACTGGCCTCATCACCGTTCGGCGTACGCACTACTTTGCTATAGTCGTTAAACGTGAGCTTGTATTCGAGCCTATCACCCAGCGCGGCCTGGTAAAACGGCGCGTGTCCCGTGAGCAACTCGAAGTCGAGCGGCACGCAGAATCGATTCCCGTATGCTCGAGCGATGGCCTTTTCACCGTCCGATAGCTTGTCTAGCTGGTCTGGCGTGAAGGCATACCCTATGCGCGACCGGGTTGATTTGCTGATGCCCTGGTACACATCATTGACTCGTTCTCCCTCGCTTTTCCAGAGATCCCCGTAGCAGTGAAACACGTCGCTGTCGTCGATACTCAGCACCTCGTTACCGCTGATCTTGACGGTCGTTTTCTTGATGATAGCTCGACCCACGTTCCGCACTAGCTCGCGTTTGTCGTTGTCGGAGGTCAACGTGATATTGAACGCCAGTCGAACAGTGCCTGGTACAATGAGGTCATTCTCACCAAGGTTTGGAAATCTAACCAGCAGAGTTTGATTCTGGTCTATCTTGCTGGGATTGTTGGTGATGGTCACCGACTGGCGCACGGCTCTGGCTCCTAATGGCTCTCTCAATCTTCTGAAAGGATCTAATTTTCTGCCGTACATTGTTATATATAAATGAAATATATTTTTAATACTAAATAATGGATGAAGACATACCTATGGATGATATGTGGGACGATAGTGCCCAGGCATTCAATGATGACCAGGAGACCTCATTCTCAGGTGACGCACTCATGGAGGGCGCCGTCGACGATTATTACAACGCAGTTGAAAATAAATCTAAACTCAAGCCGTTGGGAAGGAACTATTCCAGGTTTACCCTCGAAAACAATGGCACGCTGCATTTGAAGGCTCACCCGGAGATCGATCTCGTGCATAAATGCACGAGAGAACCGCATGCTTTATCAACACTGAGCAGTCGACATGGGAGTAACTTTGTCCGCGATGAACTAGGCTTCATAGATTACGGTGGCGCGCGACCTAAGCACTATCCTCCGAAGTTAGTTCAAAGTCTGGAAGGCATCAGGGACGCCACATCGGATCAAAACATGACTTATAATATTGAAAAGGTGTTGGCCGACTACAAGAACAAGCCCTTCCCGGGTCTCGAAATTACCTTTCGGGAACTGAAGGGGTTGGACCTGTTGATGCAAACCATTCGTGGTCAGCTCTGGAAAAGCACGGCCAAAATGAGTGAGATAGACGACCACATCGCCTATGAAAAGGAAAAACTCGGTGAAACTGAGGACGAGTCTATGAAAGCCACCATCGAGGAACGAATACGTAATTTGGAAGATGAAAGGCAGACCTGGTTGGAGACAGCGTCCGACTACAAAGAAAAGCTTAGATCCCAGACCAACCGTGTGCGGGAAACCATCAATCAAGTCCTCCACCGAGACACCAAGTTAGCAGACAGGATTCGGATATTGTTCCGGGAGCAAGGGATCACCATCGCCAGCATTCTGACTGCATTGGGTTTCATCATATCAACCCTGGTGGTGTCACTGACAGGGGGTACTGTGGGGCCTGCCGGCGGCGGAGTTCCCCCCACACCTGCCGGCGGCGGTGGGGTTAAAGACTGGATAAAAAAACTCGGGGAAGGCCTAGCTAAACTGGCTGGTAAAGCCGCCGAAGCCCTTCCCGGCATCCTGGGTAGCATCGTCTCGTGGTTGTTGGGCGCTCTGGCTAAAACTGCCATGTGGTTCAGTCAAAACCTGTGGGCAGCCATCGTCGCCGTGGCGGGTCTGGTGTACGTAGCGGCTAAGAAATTTTTAACCAAATAAGCCCCAAAGCTACCCCACCAACCACCAGGGCCGTTTTATTATCGATGTGATTGGAGGCCTGAATATGGGGGTGTGTGGGGGGTACCTCCACATGAACTTTAGACTCCGGGGGTGGCGCCACTATACCCGTTTCACGTGGTGGGATGTGTGGGATATAGGGGGTGTTAATATCGGGGTTGATACCCAGCTTTTGATCCGCCGTGGCTATGACTATTTTATTGTTATAACCCACCACTCAGTTGCATATCACTCGGAGCCATGTACAGCCCCACGCCGAACACGTAATTGACTTTCGATCTGGCGTATTCTAACACGTTTTGGTAACGGTCGATGGCCCGGGGGAGATCAACTGGAGAATTGATAGCATCCTCAACGTTGGCAACGAACTGTTTCTGAGCGTCGTAAGCAGTTCCCTTACCGAGGATGTTGGAACGCATCATCGACTGCGCACCCAACAGCGCCCACACGTATGTTCGAATAGAGTCGTTCAAGCGTATTGTACCAGCACGAGTGAATTCTTTCGATGTTTTTGAGATCATTTTAGTCCAGGCTGTGGCTGCATCAGGATTGGTTTGCTTTATACAGCTGACATGGATCTTTTCATTCGTTGTGGGGCCTGTAAATGTATGACGGTTTGGGTTGTATGTACCATCTGCAGAACCGGCCATATATGTTCCGGACCTGTAGAAGTACACGAGAACTATACCGAGACCATGGTTCACACCAGGAAGGCGAAAGTCTTTATTTGTTGGAATCTCAAACTCCCCACAAACACGTTCATAAGCGCGTTTATCATAGGGGTTATTCGTCATACTCCACGCTTTATCTTGGGGAAGAGGAGCACTTATTTCCTTCAATATTCGTCTCGTTTGATAATAAATATGAAACAAAATGACTGCCTTACTCAGTTCGTCTATACCGTAGTCTAGTGTCACACCCGACCCTGTCGTCGCACACCACACAGCAAAGTTGAGTTGGTTCTGCCAAAACTGCATTGGGTTTTGATTCCAGTTTACCACCGCCTGCGCGTTATTAACGGTCACGATATAGTTTTCAAAGATATTAATAAAGGTTGCTTTAAACCCCGTACTACCTACCACCACGATTTTCAAGTGTGCTAAGTCCATATTATAATATATAAATTATATATTATAATATGTACATAACACTTCCAGGAATAACGAGCGGTGAGGCCGTTCAGCTGACGCACGCGATCGATAACACGTCAGGCCAACTCGAAGTCGCACTCTGCGATATCACCTACCTACCGCAATGGACTAACATCAACGCCAGCAACAATAAGCTGTTCGTCAGTGGAACTCGCAGTCAGATAACTGACGGCTACTACAGCGTGTGGTCTCTAAACGACGAGGTCTTCAAACCCCTGGGAGCCGAACTCAAGATGAACGACTCAAACGGCACAGTGGTGTTAATCAACAACAGAAGAAACCCCTTGAGGCTCGGCCGACCATTAGCGAGGATACTCGGTATGTCTCCTGACGAGATAAAACCAACAACAACCGTCACAGGCACGAAGTTACCCGATCTAGTACCGTACCGAGAGCTGTACATTCATCTCGGTCAGGTGAGCACAACGTACAACATTCAAGGAGGTCACCCTTCCACTATACTGAGAGCAGTGCCGGTGAAAACTGAGAAATACAACGACGGTAGAACCGAGTCGTTTTCACCACGGCAGTATAAGAGATTAACCCAGGGCAACATACCTGAGCTGATAATATCGGTGTTAGATATAAATCATAATCCTGTAAATATAGGATACCTCAGCTTAACGCTTCATGTAAAATGACCAGCGCACAAGGGCCCGGAGTGAAAAAATGCGTCAATATCGGGATCTCCGACCTCGGAGACACGCGCGGTTTCGACGCTCCCGGAGTAGATGGTAAATCGTACGCCTTGCAACTGAAAAACAACATTTACAAACGCGTTGAAGTCCCCTCCGGTGGAACCCTAAGTGATATAGTAGATACCACAAGAGCAACAATCAACACTAAGTACGCCCTTGTTAACACCGGTAATAACTGGATAATATACCCATCGTTCGGGGGTAAACTGTTCGACTTAGACGATGTTGAGAGCACTACCGTCGCCCGAAACAAGCCATATATGCTCGTCTTCACCGAAGATGATAAGTGGGTGTTGTTACCCGATAACGACTGGTTTCTCAATATTAGGCTCGGCTCCCCCTACGTGTTCACGGATAACAAAGACAACCACCTAAACAAAGTCGTGAACAATGGAACCCTGCTCGTGGCTTACGTCCCAACTCAGAGACGTAGCGTAGTCGTCAGCCCACTCGACACTATGGCAGCCCACATGCTATCGAGTAAACCGGCCATACAAAACGTGACATTGCAGTTGGTGTCTGAATTCGAAGGCGTGGTCAGTATACTAGAGAGTCTACCGGCAAACTCAACACTGATCATCAAAGTCTACCTAGGGGAACCATCGGGGAATGATGTAGAGATCGTGAAGGGGATCAAACTCGGGTGGGGGAAACGACACCAGTATCAAGTTTGCAACGTTTACGTGCGGGTGGGTGTCGGCTCCAACACCAGTCTGCAGGGGGTCAACGTGATCGTGGAAAACAAGATATCACTAACCAAGATCTTCCTGCCTGACAACATACACTTCATGGGTATGAAGTTCACCCCTGAATTATTATCAGAAAACCAGTTGGAAATTATATCGTAATAGTATAATAATGACCAGTCATCGTCCCAACACTACGCTTAACGACCTAGGAGATACGGAGGGATTCGATCAGCCTGGTGAGGAAGACACCTTATATATCCTGCACTTCAAAGACAACGTGTACAGACGGGTGTCGTTATCAGATTTAAAAGAGCCCAAATGGTTGATCAACTTAACACTCGCCTCACCTTATATCACATTAGACGAAAATACGTGGATCACTAAGATTAGGAACAACGGCATCTGGGCCGGGGATTTCATTCCGGAGAGTGAATTACCCATAGAATCTATTGGCCCCCCAAAAAAGGGGTTAAGTGCTTGGCCACACAATAAATTAACATTTAGCAATAGTCCTTTTAGCATGAGTCTTGTTGATAGAATATCCTCCCCTTTCACACTCATCATAGAAGTCTTCTTTACGTCTTTATTCAATGGAAACCCCCCAATAGTACACCAAATTTTACCCGGGGTGTCAATACACTGGTTTGACGAACACATAGACCAATATTGTCGTATTGTTATACAACGGGATACCCCCACGGGTCCTATAAACCGCTTAATAAGCCTCAGTGGGGTTTTTTTACAACAGGAAAGTCTATTAGCCTCTCACCTATTACACTGACTAGTAGTCTAGAACTTGTAGACTTCAAATTCATTGATAGACTTTTAACTGAAACCCAATTAAAATATCTTTCAAAATATATATTATAGGATGGGTCTGTACCCAGTCGTAGAGGAAGTAGCGAAGACGCTGGAAACCGTAGATGGGTTCCGCTTGAGGCAGTTATGTGATGTGAAACGCCAACTAGAACAAGACCGTGACACGCGGAAAGCACTATGTAAAAAGTACCATAGAGCTTTCAATATCGTGGACGGGGCTGACACTACCCTTATGGCAACCAGCATGGGACTAGGGGCGGCAGGTGTTGGGTTGTTGGCTACCATCGTGGCTGCACCTATAGTGCTAGGTATTGAAATAACAGCTGGGGTGGCAGGGGTGTTAGGGTTGGCGCTTAAGTTAGTATCACGCAGACTGCATCGTAAGGCATTGAAACACGACGAGATCAGGGTTCTGGCCGAAGCAAAGCTCAACACAGAGGAGTTTCGTTCAATCATCTCTGAACTCACAAAATATAACGGAATGAAACAAGATATTCGGTCCAAATCTCGTAAGTCTGCTATCAGTGAGGACGAGAAAAAAAAGTACATAGAACAGGGGATACAAAAAGCCCAACAAGCCTTTATTATGAACACCAAAGAGATCATAGGCGGTTCACGTTAAACTGTTTCATCGATATAAACGTGACATAGGCACAGTGTTACCTCCAACACACGTTAAGTAGTAGGGGTAATAGTAGCAAGAGCTAAGGACCCAACCAAAGCCTTATTTAGTAAATAAGGCTTTGTAGAGACTTTTCTTGAAAGTGTTTTAAAACCCCCATTCCCTATACTACTAATATAATCAAGACCAATGCTGTAAGCATTGATAGCGGTGTGACGTTAGATGGTGCGTTGAACTACAAATGGGACGCAATGTAAATCAGGAAGTTGAACTGTCTGTATGCAGTACGATTCGGAATGAATTTCTTCAGTCAGAACATTTCAGTGTTAATGTGTGTAATGAATGCAAGTGGGACTCCGGCAACACATGAGGAATTTATCTTAGCAGTACCAGAAGACAGGGTTTTAAGCATGAACACCTTACATGGTTTGATGACGACGGTGAGACAGCCTGGGGAAGGAATTCTTTTTGTTTTGATGCATTACTTAGATATGGCAAAAGATCAGATAACCATATTACCCCCGTCCTTTGTGTAAAGAGAAATGTGCAAATGCCAGCTGTTCAACAATGCTATTGCAGATAACATGCATTTGTTGTAAAAGGTATCTGTAAGGATGGGATTAAAATATAAGCCCTACTGCCGAACCTTTGTGCGAAAAAGCATATCTCACCAAGACAATGGTGTATCTTTGTTTAAAGATTCACCAAACTGAACCTGTAATTGTGGTCAAGCGCTTGATAATAGTGTCAGATAGTTTACCAGAGTCGGAATCCGATCAAGTTGTTTTAACTGGGAAACTGCTTGACTAGTGATGGTTTACCGCCTGGTATTTAAACATGCTGTCTGTCTCTATAAATGCCTATTCAACACGATTGATAATTTACAGGTATTTGTCTTTTAATGTAAGCATATTTGATAAAACGAAGCACACAGATTGTTTACACCTTTCATAGACATGAAACCTTGTCAATAATATGGTATTTTGTGGACAGTTATGAATCACGTACGTGAGGAAATGTTTAGCAAGGGTGGCAAGGTGTTAGCTTGTGTTGTGTTAAAACAAAAAAGGTTTGAAAACTAAAATATTCATATTATTTGGAGTATATAAAGCTGTTTGCAACAATGTTCCCGTACTTGTACATCTTTTCAGATCAATATACCTTTATATCTTTTCACGTTCATACATTTTTGCATCTCTACCCCTCTATTTTCACATCTGTGCATTTGTATATCTTTTCACATCTATATGTTTTTGTGCGTCTATACATGCATTCAGAGACAGTTGTCCCCAAGGACAAGGATGCAAAATCGCATCTCCCAAACACACCATGACCGGTGGTGTCACGCTGCACTAGAAAATGGTAAAACACGCGCAAAGGCTGCAGAGGGAGATGCACGCGCCGAAATGGCGTATGAATAAGGTGAAACCATGGGTTGACAACACAGTTGACAAAAGCACACAATCGATGTGCCTAGACTGACAAGAGAGGAGCGAGAGAAGGCGATTGGTATGCACCAGATGGGAGCAACACATGTCCAGATTGCACGAAGGTACGGGTGCAAGCCTTTAACGGTATCCAGGCTGCTGCAACGTTACCGACAGACAGGAAGGACTGCAAACAGAACCAGAACGGGAAGACCAAGTGTCACAACACCCCAGGAGGATCGCCGAATTCGAACAATTCATTTACACAACAGGTACGGCGACGACGACGAAGGCGACGGGTGCAACAGCGCTGGGACATCGCATCAGCCAACGAACAGTACTCCGACGACTTTGTGCTGCAGGAATCAAACCCTCCGTCCCTTCAAAGGAATGTTCCTGACAGCACAACATCGACGTCGAAGGTTACAGTGGGCGTGGCAAGTTCGAAACTGGCAAGTGCGCCGAGTACTGTTTTCTGCATGAACCCCATAGGGCATATGTGGGACCACCTGAGCAGACGGTTAAGGAATCGTCACTAACCTCGGGTGACGAGAGATCAGATAGAACGTACCCTGAGATAAGAGTGGCAGAGAATCCCGCCACCCGTCATCAGACGCCTGACGTCATTAATGAGACGACCCGTCATGACATGTATTAATGCACGTGGGGGTCATACACGATACTGAGACATGGTCTGTTTGTTGTGTAAACTTGAACAATGATTGACAATCATGTGTAGCTCTTTTTCGCTAAAACATGAGTTGTTGGACCCCAGCATTGTTCAACTAACGCTCACATGTTATGTGTTGCCTGTATTCCAATCACTTTGTGGCCAAATAATGACCATTGACCCTTCTTTTACGATATACACATGCTTCGCCAATTTTATGTGTTTAGTTTTCCACTCATCAAACTCCACCTATACTTTCTTTTGCCGTCTACTTTATTTTTCAGATCTATATATCTCTACATGTGATTACATGTTGTAATCCTGTTTGAAATAGTCATTTGTGCTTCAGTAACTGAATGTGTTAGGTATTTGCCATAAACTTACTCAAATAAAACGAAAAGCCAGATAACCTTGTCCTCTCAGTAATCTCTGTTCAACCATCAGGGACAAATAATCGTTTCTAGGGTTTTATAACTGACTATTCAACAAGATTATTAATTTACACATGTTTGTATATTAATGTAAATGTATTTGATAAAACCAAACTCAAAAAATAGTCAGCAGTTTTAAGCCTTGTCATTAATAAGCTAATTTAGGGCCCTGTTATGAAACATGTACACGAGGAAATGTTTTGCAAAGGTGACAAAGTGTCAACTTGTGTTAAAATATTAAGATTGAAAACTGAAATATTCACATGATTTGGAGTATGATATGCTGAATACTGTTTATATATCTAACAGTCCCCAGCCAACAGGACATAAAAAGAAATGTGCTATGAGAGGACGGTTTTGTCAGAGATGTTATAAAGACCATCATCTTGCTCGTACATCTCAGATGACGTTGCATTTACTTGATGGCTGTGATTTACCTATAGGCCAGGAGCATTAGACAGAAACAGTAGGTAACATTGGGAAAAAATAGTAGAAAACTGACTTTTTTCAGGAAAGAATCATTGCCATGTGCAAAGTACAAAGTTCTGCAAATTCTATCTTGTGGCATTTTCAAGATGGCCGCCAATTTCAAAATGGCCGCTAAAATCAAAATCAAAAATAATTACACACACAGATATTTTGTCAATAATTATGCCATGTGATCAAATGAAAGCTCATCTCACAAGGAATCAGGATAGTTATCACTGTCATACAATGTGGATCTGTGGATCGTATATCATCACAAATAAGAGCAGCTGCAATGTCTGTGATTGAATCCTTGGACAAACTACTAATCAAATAATGACTTCTTTTGATGCAATTTCTGTCATTCAAGAAAGTGTAAATTCTGGACTTTCCATGCTCACACGAGCTGACAATATCCTTTTTAAATCAGATTTTTCCTTTGCTATTTCCTTAGTACAGTTGAGACAATGTGTTTTGACGTTGACAACAGGAGTATTTGAGCGCAATTTAGAAGCTGGGCTTTCAGTGTCGGGAGACAGGAGTCTTTTGAAAGAATTGATGCTGCTCTTTCTGATGTAGGGTCTTCTGCATTTGCCATGGACAACAAATGGTAACTTATATTTCTCCAAAATGTGACTGCTAATCATCCCCTCTCAATATACTTGCTCGGACAAGACCATGAGGACCTTTTTCACCACCTTCAAAACGACCTGTTGAATGTCTTTTCCACAGGTTGGCATTCAGCATCTTTGTATGTTGCTCTGTCAGTTTTCAACTCCTACTTCAATAAAGTTCACCCAAATATCACATCTTATCTATTATATATGTCCCATGAAATCACACTGAATTTTTTCAAAATTATTTTGTTTCAAAAATTTACTTAAATGTTTAGGAAAATCATGATGAAATCCATAATTCCAAGTGACGTTGTTTTTCTCAGAGAAATGCACTTCCTGTACTGCTTACCAGACAATATATCATATATGCTTATCACCTTTACATGGATTCAATGATGTTTTTTTCAAGAAAAAAGATAAAAGCATCTATCTTGAGAGGATAGTAATTCTGTTCATCAATAACAGCTGAAATGTATTAAGTCAACCATAGTAGATGCTTTAATAAATTTGACCAAAAGCACAAACATCAAATGCATTGTTATCATGTCATTTTTTATGGTCTTATTTATGTTTGGTGTTAAAAGTAATACATTTAGATTCCTTGTGGGATGAGCTTTCATTTGATGTGTCACATGGCATACTTATTGACAAAAGATGTGTGTGTATAATCATTGTAATGGTTTTGGTGGCCATCTTGAAATTGGCGGCCATTTTGAAAATGCTAAAATGCTTGATATCAATATAGTTAAGATTCCCTGTGAGATGAGCTCTCACTTGATATATCACATGGCATAATTATTGACAAAATATCTCTTTGTGTATAATCATTGTAATTATTTTCCCTTCCGTCAGCCCAACAGCACCTGCAGTTCGTAAGCGTTACTTAGCCAAAGCATATTGAGGCCTCTACCCCTTTCACCTTCGTTTTTTAAAAAGATAAATACTTTGCAAATAATTGACTTAGAATCGTGTGATAATGTCATTGTTTCAGGTACTGCAATCACGAATGTCTGGTTTGCCGAGCAAATCACACATGTCAGTTTCACACGTGCACCTTTCACACCAGGCTGTTCTACCAGCAAGAGGTTCCCCTCGTACAAAATAGCGAAAGGTGACAAGAAAATGATGATTGCTTGTGAAACAACTTTTTTATTCGGGTCTCCCAAATTATGAGACACACCATCAGAGTTGGTCTGTCGATTTCATGTGGCTGTGCAAAATTTGGTTTTGTTGCAATTATTAGATTTTGTGTTAGTGAGCAATTCATCGGTCTTAAATGGAATCAAACGGACTGTAGGTGGGGGTCATCGTTGATTATAATGTCGGAATACACATCAATACCGGTTCGTCCTTTAAAGTCTTCTTGCAGAATAATTTGACAGTGAGAATTTGTAATATCTCCTTCCAGGATAGTAAATATTGGTTCATTAGCATAACCACTAGAGTTCACAGGTGAAAAATATACAACACCGTACTATAAGACAGGCAATAAACGATGACTGTGTATCTTTAACCACATTGTGTCTGTTGAACAACTTTTTAATAGGGTTACACACAGTCAAATATCTGAGCTAGCAAATGTTAAAATTCCACCTGGTTAAGCATTATCAGACTTTTGCTTAACCTGACTATATTGAACATAGTCAGGCAGAGTGAATCTACCCTCCTCACTAGCCCATGTTTGGACCAGTGACACGATGTGAACGGTCATCAAACAGTTAGTAAATGGACGTTGGTCCGTTCGTTTTAGCAATTCAATATTCCAATATAACACACTGACACAAGCTTTTGAATCATGTGGGCCTTGGCCACGTCCGTATTTCTTGCTGGATTGACGTGTTCTATATTCTTCATGTTTCCATTTTTTCAAAGTTTTCACAAGTTGAATATCATCACATGAGCTGTTGAGTGTGTACATCTCATCATTGATCTGTAGCTTGTCGAACTTCAATATTGCGAATTTATCCTCCGATCGTACCTTGCCCATAAATGTTTTCAGCTTATTACGGGTTAGCAGAACTTTCTCACTTTAGTCTTGTGATACGCGAACAGGGTAATCTTTTAGACACTTTGTACTTGCAGAATAGTCATTTTCTGTCTGAAGTCCCTCGGCATTAGGAAAATAGGCCGGGATCCAGGGTATTTAGACGGAAGACATTTCACACGTTCAATATCGACTGAGTCAGTAATATGCCTAGTAATAGTCAGTAATAATTTTCTAGAACATCGGTTACCTTTCTTGTTGTTTCACTATGGGTCTCCTTGGCTGATTCATCAATGTTATAAAATGTAAGGTTGTTCTGTCGTGAGGTATTTTCCAACATATCCACCTTTATGAGTAGATTATCGACTGTATTAATTAGTTCAGCATTCTCTATAGTAAGTTCGTTCATAAAATGTTGAATGTCGTTGATTCGGTTCGTAAGTTTGGTGAAGTTTTCGTTTATTTCGGTCCGCATCTCTCGTAATTCTTTTATTACCTCTGAAACTCAGATATCACCCTCTAATGTGGTATTTTTTTGGTGGGCCAGGATTCTGTTCAGCGTCATTAGAAAGCAGTAAGAACAACGAGAGGAACAAACAACTTTTCAAGAAAACACTCGCACATCTCGGCACGTGCAGCACGCGCACCCGCATGGCTGACCTGCGTAGTGCTTTCTTCCTCATTAGTGTGATAAAAACTGGATGAAAACAACCATTTTGGCATCGAAAAGTCACAAATCGCAACCCATGTTGTTGAGACACAATACTTTGTGTTATTCGTGCCTTCCAAGTATTTAAAGTTGGTGTCTACTTTGTAACTTTCAACATTCCGTTGGAGCTCTACGGTAGGTGGCACTCTATCCATAGGTTGTACGGCATCGATCCACCCCAAACACAGTTTGATCAATTTCCAATAACACTGTGAAGCTTGAGTTAATGAGTTAAATGTAAAACAAAACCAAAACGAATAATGAACTGTGAATGGATGAAAGTATGTTCATAAGTATCAAAAATTAAACACTCTCGCCCATGGGCCTCCGCATTGGCCACTGTTCGCCCATGGGCGTGCCCATGGGCGTGCCCATGGGCGAGCGAGTTTAAATTTTGAGTTTTCGAAAAGTTTTTTGGATAAAAACAGCACAACATCTGTCTTTGTCATCTCCTAGTCATGTGGCATTGGATACAGAAAACACTTCTTGAGTGGCTTTTTTCACTCCTTTATAAGTTTAATTCCCATCTATGCATCTTTCCATATCCTTATATTTCTTTTTACAAAATATGTGTATAGGTCGTTCCACGTCTATATATCATTTCACATCTATAGGTTTTTCACATCTGTCAGCATTTTCTTTTCACATTTGTATATCTTTGCACATCTATATGACTTTCCATACCTATACTTCTTTTCACATCTGTATGATCTATTTTGTTCCACATCTGTATATCTTTTTACATCTACATACCCTTACATCATTACATCTCTCTTTGCACATTTGTGCATTTGTATATTTTCACACACACACACGCACGCAGACACGCACGCACGCACCAGCACTGTTTTTTGTTTTGTGTTTTTTTTTGTTATTCAGTTTGCAATTCTGTGATACACTTGATTGATTTAACATCTATTCCCTTCGCTCTCCTACCCATAAGGGTGGAATTAACCATAAATATCCATGGTAACTCTATCTGAGCATCGATCCCCACAGACTTATATCATATCGACTTACTAATTGTTGCTACGCAATTAGGAGGTGAACATCGTGTGTTGGCCAATATCCGACTGTTATAGAGTATTTGAAGCACGGGAATGCATTTCGAACCGACAGCGTTACACGGAAGTTTCACATTAAATATTCCCGTACTTCAAATACTCAGTAACACCAGGAAATTAACGGATTGATTTGTCAATGGCTGTTAATGAATCAGACTTTGGCATCTCGTCGGTGTTATTTGGAGTTATATCCCAAATATACCCCACAAGCATTAGATTTGTAAAGATATGAAAGGGTGATATGGCTGAGAGTGTTGTGGAAAATGCACGACAGGGAAATATGAAAACGATATTATTCCGTGTGTCTTGTATGTGTTGTTAAATACTTATCCACAGTATGTTAACTGCTTATTTTGTTGATAATTATTTTTTCTGTTGGTAAAAGGCGCCTTTCACGCAAATTGCATATGCCTCAGCAAGTGTAGTTTCCTGTTTGAAAAATACTTGTATTATATTTAAAATGCAGAGATTAAAACTCTTGTCTCTTGTCAGATTTAATTTTAGATTTTATAATTCGAAGGAAACATAATTTTGCACATTATGCAACGGTAGATTATTGTAATGATAAACCATGACAAAGTAATTGACACGACTATGATCGAAAAGAAATATGTGTTGAGATCTTCGCTGTCACACCATAACAAACATTGTATTTGGGCATGGCAGATTTTACGGCAACGGCATAATATGCAAAGGGAAACCACTCCAATCTTGCGTAAAAACTAAGATTAGCTGCCCTGGAGTTATTGAAAAGGTCATTGCCACTTGAAAAGGTCATGGTCATGGAGAAACCTTTCGTTACTCTCCTTTCCTTGATTATCAAAAAGGTATGGTGTTCATAGTTTTTTCCACCACTGAATCGGTGGAGAAATGTACTTTCTGATATCGAGTGATTTTGCTCCTTACAAATGGTTCCGACCAATGATCTTAGCTTACAATCGCTTTGTGCAAGTGGATGGCGATTGTAGCCGATGCCTAAGATCGTGATCGTAAGGATTTACAATAATTGTAGCGGTAAGATCGTTTTGTGCAAGTGGGCCCTGCTCATTTGTGACGCCATTCTGACTTTACGTCACAATATGCTTCGAATGACGTCACCGCTGCTGATGACACAACAATGTCTATGCGTATCATTACGCAGCGAAATGTCTTGCAGTTTTCAGTTACCAGTTGCTCATCTTTTTCAACCAATCAGATTTCAGAACACAGTGACCTTTGGTTTACAATGCCATGTACGTGTCTGAAGTGCTTTCCTTACAAACAATAACATACAGAGATTGTAATCGCACAAAACTGCCTGTCTGAAATGCCTTCCTTGCAGACAATAGCGTACATAGACTGCAATCACACAAAAGTGCCCTCCTTAGAGACCATACCATACAAAGATTGTACTCACAAAAAGGTGCCAGTCTGAAGTGCCACCCTCACAGGCGATGGTGTACAGAGATTGTACTACCACAGATGTGCCTGTCTGAAGTGCCTCCCTTACACACAATAGCGTACAGAGATTGTACTACCACAAATGTGCCTGTCTGAAGTGTCTTCCTTACAGGCAACAGCGTGAGACTGTAATCACACAAAAGTGCCCTCCTAAGAGACCATAACATACAGGCAATGTAATCACAGAAAATGCCTGTCTAAACTGCTCTCCTATCACACCATAATATACACGGACTAAAGTCAGTTCGAGAATGAATTAGATTACGGTTTCTTTTCATCAGGTTAGAAAACTTCCCACACGTATTTAAATCTGTATGATCTCAATCATGACCAAAAATATTTTGCATGACACATCTTTAACAAAACGGTTTTATAACCTTTATGCCAAGCGATTTTGACAGAATCGTGTATGAAAACAAGTTGTAAGTGGGAAGCTAGGCAGATCAGATGGCAAGATTAAATGACAGTTGAGTGTGAAAACATCGAGATTTCGTTTCGCACAACAATTGTCACTATTTCGGGTTTAGACAGACCCGTAAAGAAAATAATAGATACATAGGCATACCTCACATTACATTACCGAAACTTTATCCTCTGATTGGATGAAATTTCGTTCGCAGGAGAAAATTGTGCACTGTTTTCAAAAAGGTCGATACTTTATGTCGAAATGAGTAGTTGGCAAGGGTTTATTTAATAACGATGCTAATAACCGATTTTTGTGTTTGAACCTCCAAGAGAACACGTAATCTTTAGGCAGTCTTTGCTCTAACCCGACAGGTCAATGCTGAGTTGCACCATGAAACAAAAAACTACTCATATACATACATTGGTGGATACATAAGTAAGGCTTATACCTCGACGATCCTTGGTTGCAATAGTTAGACCCAGAAGCTTTAGCGGTGAAGGTCCTGTGTAATGTTTGCATGATTACCCAAGGATCCGAAGAGTGTAACTTACTTCAACCATAACAGAGAAAGGTAATTTCGAACCGGATCTCAGTTTGGAAATTATTTTTTTGCATTTTGTGATGCACTTTTTGAAATCAGGTTATAACGCCTCCCAAATGAGAACCTTCTCCTGGATTGCCCGTGCTGATTAGGAGCGAGCTCATCATTTGATAACTATGCCTGTTCCCATGGACCTGTTCCATTCTGTAAGCCCAGTTAGGGTATTTCATCAGATGATTGGATTGAGTGAGTGAGTGAGTTTAGTTTTTCGCCGCACTCAGCAACATTCCATCTATATGGCGGCGGTCTGTAAATAACTAAGTATGGACCAGACAATCCAGTGATCAACAGCATGAGCATCGATCTGCGCAATTAGCATGGGAAACGATGACATGCGTGAACCAAGTCCGCGAGCCGGAGACATTTTAAAAAGGCCTTAATTCCTTAACTTGTTACATTCTATGTGTCACCCTATAGCTGTTCATATGATTTCATTTTATCTATATCCAATTTTACTTTTCAAGAGAAATAAATCAGAAGTTAGAGACAATTGTAAACCGTCCAACATATTTCCTACAATAAAATCCCAGGACTTACACACAGGTAAAGACCAACCCCGGGTAGAACATATAGGCCCATTTTCGTTTGTTGAAGGAATTCTTTTAAAAAAACGAGCAGCTTCGATACGTTGTTTTGCTAATTCAAAAAAAAAACAAAAAAAAAAAAAACATTTCCCCCTGCCAAATTTTATTACCCACTCCTAAGGAATATCTACAGGCTCTATTTTGGATGGCACGGATGCAGCTCTACTCTTCTGTTCATTGCTGTCCCATACGATAAAATTGGCTAGACTACATTATCACACATTGTGACTTCACCATGCTTCATAACGCAGCACGTTAACTGTTCGTGCGCACGGTCTCTGACGCAGGTCACGTGTCCCTAAGACGAGCAAACAGGTCTGCCTGCAAACGGTATAAGAAGCTATACCGAAATGTCGCATCAAAGAAATAGTTGTCCATAAAGGATTATTCTTTTCTAGTTGTGTGGAAAATAGTCGGACGTGAAATGGTGACCTTCTGGTAGTTACCTCTTGAGCTAACTCACTGAGCTACCTCCACACTTACAGGAAAGAGAGTCATGGAAATAATCTTTAAAGAGATTTAAGAAAAAGGTCAGAAACTCAGAAAGGTCAATATTGATCATGTATATATTTAACAAGTCATAACATGTCATCATCAATAGCATACCACAGTTGGAGCGAACGTCACCACTTCCACCAGATTTTACTTTTCGCTGATGAATGCCTCGTATACAAATATCCATCATAACTAACTTCCAGGCTTCCCTTGCTTGTGATCAGTAACTCCATTTTGAATGACTGATCTCCCAGTTCACCTCATGTCTTAAATTAGGTGTCAGAAGGAAACCATTTGAGTAAAGTAATTAACTGATAAGCCCATGAATTCATTAACCTGTTTGAAATCGTCAAGCTCAAAGCAAGTTAAACAAACAATATGACTTGTGACTTTTAATCCCACAATCTTTTAAAGAATCACTACTGCTAATATGCCCATTTCTCCTGTTTTGAAAAAGATCCAGTTGCTTACAGCACAACACTGAAAGGAATAATTAATTTGAAAGTATAAACAAAGTAAAGGGAGAACAGGACGTTTTATAACAGCTGTTGAATTAGTTTTGGGCAAATAACTGAAGAACAACATGCTTTTATTACTGACGATGGAAGTAAAATTTATAAAAATGTAGTGTAATCAAAGTAAATAACTGGAGAACAGGGTGTTTCTTATTAATTATTTTTCCAATGACATTTTTCATGACTTCTTTTCCTATGATTTTCTTTCCGAGTACCGCAAATCTATCTAGCCATTCCTGAAACCGTATGGAAATGAACGGAAAGAGGCGAATAGGTCATGGTCGATTACAAAGGTTATGGTAGGCGTGGTGTCTAGCGATTTTTATCGTTTTTCGATTCACTCTCAATTACCCAAACATAAAAATCAATTTTTATTCGGAAAAAAATATTTGAAACCATATTTCTACAAAAGTTGTAATAATAAAATAGACCATGTCATGTCTTCCATCAGACAAGCTTTACATTATTGTTCAGATAGTTCCATATCAAAACGTGTGTCTTTTCGCGCTCCTTTCGTTGTAACTATACTTATGAAGTGAAAGTCCTATAGTCTCACAAAGAAACCAAGTCCTATCCTAATACATTTGCACATATATTCGTGCATGTTGAAACATTCTTTTTCACTTACGTTAATTTGGTGCCAGACAGGTAGTGTTTTGTCCACATTACGATGCGCAGTCAAACTATTGATTGATTATTTATTCGTTAGGAGAGATAACTCACAACAGTTACCACAGACATGCTTGAGTCTCTTACACTGACCAGTGACCCTTTCAACCTTAGTTAGGTTGGGGCGAAATATCCCACCAGAGTTAAGGTTTACCAAGGGTAGTTCTGTGCAACGGGTTTTAAAGTTATTAGTTAACCTCAGCCATTATGTTCAACCTTATTTAGGTTGGGGCGAAATATCCCACCAGAGTTAAGGTTTACCAAGGGTAGTTCTGTGCAGCGGGCTTTAAGGTTATCGTAAGGTTAACCTCAGTCGTTATGTTCAACCACAGTAAAGGTTGTTTCTTACAACGGGACCTTGATATGTGTAGTGTTTTTAAACAGACTTGATATGTGTAGTGTTTTCAAACAGACTTGATATGTGTAGTGTTTTCAAACAGACTTGATATGTGTAGTGTTTTCAAACAGACTTGATATGTGTAATGTTTTCAAACAGACTTGATATGTGTAGTGTTTGCAAACAGACATGATATATGTAGTGTTTACAGACAGACTTGATATATGTGTAGTGTTTTCAAACAGACTTGATATGTGTAGTGTTTTCAAACAGACTTGATATATGTAGTGTTTTCAAACAGACTTGATATATGTAGTGTTTTCAGACAGACTTGATATATGTAGTGTTTACAGACAGACTTGATATATGTGTAGTGTTTTCAAACAGACTTGATATATGTAGTGTTTTCAAACAGACTTGATATATGTAGTGTTTTCAGACAGACTTGATATATGTGTAGTGTTTTCAAACAGACTTGATATATGTAGTGTTTTCAGACAGACTTGATATATGTGTAGTGTTTTCAAACAGACTTGATATGTGTAGTGTTTGCAAACAGACTGGATTATGTGTTGTGACGAAAGATGAACTTATTCAGATTGGCAGTAGTTGTTGCGTTATACTTACATTGCACATCCAAGGTAACACGGTTGCTTGTCATTCCCCCTGCCTGACAGGTCCAAACAGTGGAATCATTCCGAGAAACATTCCTGATGGTCAGCGAGTATGTACTTGTTTGTCCTGCTACAGCTGAACATATGAATTCCTCTGTCCCCGATATTTGACCCCCGGAGCTCGCCTCTACTCTGCAGACAGTTTGAAATGACTGGCTATCATTCCGGCTGATTAGTATTAACCCCCCGACACTGGCATTGACAACCGTGCAGGTAAAACTGACCTCAGTCCCCAAGACGGCATACTGTCCAGGGCTGGTCAATGTGACAAATCCACCTGCAAATGTAAAGCAAATAATGTGAGTTATATATTAGTTATACATTAAAACGTGCGGATGCTTTAGGTTCACTTAATACCATGTTGTCAGATGATGAGTCTACCTGAGTCAAGTGGCAGACATAGAAAAACATTCGCTCGTCATGGGTTCGAATCCCTACATGGGTACACCGAGTAGTGACCTCCATCGTGATATTGCTGGGATATTGCTAAAAGCGCGCGCACAACTGATCCCGACCACAACACTGTAAGTTGGAATCGATGGCCGGTAATCCCCACTTTCCGGATAGCCACAGGTACAATGTGAGACTCGCCAAGAGTGAATGTACTCACCAAGAATGTCAGACACGCTTTTATGCTAGCCAAGATTGTCAGACACGTGATTATACTCACCAGGAATGCCAGACACGTAATTATACTCACCAAGAAGAAAAGCCCCGTGGCAATAGAATAATTACCCCCAAAAATATCAGATACGCCAATGTGGTCACCAAGAATGTCAGATACATAAATAAATTCACCAAGAATGTCAGATACATAGATAAACTCACCAAGAATGTCAGATACATTGATAAACTCACCAAGAATGTCAAATACATTAAGAAACTTACCAAGAATGTCAGATACATTGATAAACTCACCAAGAATGTCAGATACATTGATAAACTCACCTGTAATTACTTGAGCAGAAAACAGGAGAAGCATTAGATGTTTCAAAAGCTCCATATCTGTCATTGCGATACCCGAAGCAAGCAAGTGACTGTCACTGATACCTTGTGACTGCCATCCCTCTCAGAGAATGTAATGCATGTAGCTTGAGAGCTACAACAATACAGTTACTCTTAACCAACACGGATACAAAACTTCCTTTTCAATATACTTCCTAGAACGTATTCCAGCTTGCTGGCTGCTCCGGATATATCCCACTTAAAGCGACCAGTTGCCGCACCGATGTTGAGTAAATGGAGCCAAGTAAATGTCGGATAGACCCGCCTTTATTGTTAATTTCTGATTGCAATATGTTCGTATTACTCGGGTGACACAAGGGTTTCTTGATCAGGTAGCAAGTTGCCATAAGGCTGACATTCGTTCGTTGACAACACACCTTAGGAAGCGAGGTACAGCACCATATTATGCATGTACATTACTGTGTGCAACCTAGTCTGCATCAGTTCACCATGTTATTGACGGATATGGAGATAAAATCAACATCCGACACGTGAACGGTTCTGATGAGTTATTTATAAGCTGATTTCTTTGTGATCATAATGAGTTACCGGTAAGCTGATTAACGTGTTATCATAATGTGTCCTTTGTAAGTTGATTAATGTGTTATCATAATGTGTCCTTTGTAAGTTGATTAATGTGTTATCATAATGTGTCCTTTGTAAGCTGATTAATGTGTTATCATAATGTGTCCTTTGTAAGTTGATTAATGTGTTATCATAATGTGTCCTTTGTAAGTTGATTAATGTGTTATCATAATGTGTCCTTTGTAAGTTGATTAATGTGTTATCATAATGTGTCCTTTGTAAGCTGATTAATGTGTTATCATAATGTGTCCTTTGTAAGTTGATTAACGTGTTATCATAATGTGTCCTTTGTAAGTTGATTAACGTGTTATCATAATGTGTCCTTTGTAAGTTGATTAATGTGTTATCATAATATGTCCTTTGTAAGTTGATTAACGTGTTATCATAATGTGTCCTTTGTAAGTTGATTAACGTGTTATCATAATGTGTCCTTTTGTAAGTTGATTAATGTGTTATCATAATGTGTCCTTTGTAAGTTGACTAACGTGTTATCATAATGTGTCCTTTGTAAGTTGATTAATGTGTTATCATAATATGTCCTTTGTAAGTTGATTAATGTGTTATCATAATATGTCCTTTGTAAGTTGATTACGTTGTTATCATAAGGATTTATTCACTTATAACCTGATTAATGTTTTGTAATAATGAGTTATGTATAAACAGAAGTCAGTAAGGGACACAAGGAGAACAAACACAAAAAGCTGTTGAAAGTGAATTAAATGTCCAAGAAACAGGAAGGAACCACGAAAGTAAGTTTCGACACGTTTTCCGCGTACTACACCCTGCATGTAATACAGTTACCTTTTATACAGATGTTCAATTGATAGCATATATTGCAATAGCGAATGCTGTGAGTAGCTCTTTTGCTACAAGTAGGTCTCCCATGCTGTCCGCCCCTCAATAACTGGTTTAGGATTGATCTCCAGTAATAGTACCCAGACACATGTCATCGTTTCCAAATTGCACTGATCGATGCTCATGCTGTTGATTATTGGGTTGTCTGGTGTACATTCGATTATTTACACACCGCCGCCATGTAGATGGAATATTGCTGAGTGCGGACTAAAACTAAACTCACTCACTCACTCACTCACTCACTCATGTGGTGTTCAACCACGTCATCAGTGGGGATTCCCTGTTGGATAACGCCGTACGTTACCATAGTAATGCCGAAGCTCGGTGACCTAGATGAACGCGTGTCACCGCACCCCGACCAGACAGGTCGCTGCCTACAATATCTCTCACTGTTTCACGCGTCCAGATCCGACTACAGTCAAGTCCCGTTAATCCGACCCCATATCCGACAATCGGCCTTATCCGACACTTTTGTTGGTAACAAATTTGAGACGCCCTCGTTAATCCGACTGTGTAGCGATGTGATGCATGTGTCGGATTAACGAGAGTTGGCTGGATGTATTTGGATGGCGGGGTCATTGCTAGCCCTGGCGCGGAACACCAAATAACACTGTGAGCACGTTTCTGTGTCGCTTGACTTTGATAAGAATGCATATATACCTCCTGCACTAAACAACACAAACATTCCTCCTAAATGTATATCGTTAATCACTGACAGTGTATATTTCTAACTACAAAAAAATAGTAGACATAACCGCAATAATCTAAAACTTGTTTTGCTCGTATGTGTTCGAAAGTGTTTCTTTGTGTATATGTGAAGTATGTTGATATCATTTGACATGAGACATATCCTGATTGTGGTGGTCGCTTGATGAGGATGGTGGTGGTATCCTGTTGCCAGGGACGACCGACAAGGAGGAGGGAAGCATGTGTAACGTGTAACTAGACTCGTCAGTTATCACTGCGTTTCCGAACCTAAACCTTAGAGATGTCATTCACTTGCACTTGTAATAGTAATCACCGAGTTATATTACATACATCATGTACTTATAGTATCTGGGAGAGTGAGTGAGTTTAGTTTTACGCCGCACTCAGCAATAGTCCAGCTGTAACTGTGTGAACATACAACAAATTTGTATAACAGACCGAGGACGTGTTGGAATTGTTACAACAGACAAGGTAATTGTGGGCCTACGTAGGGCCATTACACCACTGCTCAATGTATTGACCCATACAACACTGGAGGCCGGTAAACCGACTGAGTGGGGTGTGTCACTCTAGAAAAACACATATATATAAAGTATACCCTATTACTACACTGAACCGCAAAAAAGTCACTCCCTTTTTTTGTTAATGGTAATCAGTTTAATTCAAACTGATGTAAATAACATCAAAATTGTCGCAAAACATTTCATAATTAACACGTTTTATCATCAGTACTTAAAGAAGAATTTCAGACAACTGCAAGTCAAAATGACGACAGGTTGTGCGTCAGTGCGATCCGAAAGCCAATAACGTGTACGGCCTCCGTGGGGGCCATATAACAACGTTGCAGCACCGTTGCACCTTCTGTGCATGGAGTGGATGAGACGGTTCATGTATGCAAGACTCGGGTGATACGCCTGAGAAAGTTCAGCTGCACATTGCTGAGCTTCCTCTAAATCTTCTCCCGGAAGTGTTCTATCGGGTTCAAGCCTGGAATGAGGGCAGGCCACGGAGAAAGTGTCCAGCGGTTCTGGCGGTATGGACACTCGCGCTGTCCTGTTGAAAGACGTGGTTTCCATGACGACCAAAATATGGCAAGACAAAGTGTCTCAGCGCTTGATCAGTGTGACGGGCAGATGTTACCCCATTTCCTCTACTAAGGCCAATATTCTGGTACACCATAGGGCAGAGTTTGTGACTGAGAGCAACTGCACCCCACATGATTACGCTCGGACCTCCCTACGACTCTCTTTCCAGGACACAATCATCTCAAAACGCTCCCCACGTCTTCGCCACACTCTCAGTCTGCCATCAGCCGATTTTCGTCGTAGAAGACTACTATTCGATAATCCCGGTGACGTCAATTCCGATGATGAAAGGCCCACTGGAGACGAGTACGACGATATCGAACTGTGAGGACCTCGGCAAGGCCTACCGCATCTGACGTTTCTCTGCCTCAAACGCCTCCGCACTGTGTCGCCACAGGTGACTCAACGGTTGTTCGTTCAATTTTTTGCGAAACAATTTTTCAGGTGCTAACGGACAACCTGAAGATGTTGCTTCAGCATTGTCACACGTGGTCTTTCACTGCGAGAGTGATCGGCATGTGCTCTGAGTGGCTTGGTCTCGTTGTTGTTGTTTTTTTATTATTTATTTATGTATTTATTTA